>NC_137978.1:67806880-67809380 GCF_963924665.1 Micromys minutus
GGTTAGGGTTAGGGTTAGGGTTAGGGTTAGGGTTAGGGTTAGGGTTAGGGTTAGGGTTAGGGTTAGGGTTAGGGTTAGGGTTAGGGTTAGGGTTAGGGTTAGGGTTAGGGTTAGGGTTAGGGTTAGGGTTAGGGTTAGGGTTAGGGTTAGGGTTAGGGTTAGGGTTAGGGTTAGGGTTAGGGTTAGGGTTAGGGTTAGGGTTAGGGTTAGGGTTAGGGTTAGGGTTAGGGTTAGGGTTAGGGTTAGGGTTAGGGTTAGGGTTAGGGTTAGGGTTAGGGTTAGGGTTAGGGTTAGGGTTAGGGTTAGGGTTAGGGTTAGGGTTAGGGTTAGGGTTAGGGTTAGGGTTAGGGTTAGGGTTAGGGTTAGGGTTAGGGTTAGGGTTAGGGTTAGGGTTAGGGTTAGGGTTAGGGTTAGGGTTAGGGTTAGGGTTAGGGTTAGGGTTAGGGTTAGGGTTAGGGTTAGGGTTAGGGTTAGGGTTAGGGTTAGGGTTAGGGTTAGGGTTAGGGTTAGGGTTAGGGTTAGGGTTAGGGTTAGGGTTAGGGTTAGGGTTAGGGTTAGGGTTAGGGTTAGGGTTAGGGTTAGGGTTAGGGTTAGGGTTAGGGTTAGGGTTAGGGTTAGGGTTAGGGTTAGGGTTAGGGTTAGGGTTAGGGTTAGGGTTAGGGTTAGGGTTAGGGTTAGGGTTAGGGTTAGGGTTAGGGTTAGGGTTAGGGTTAGGGTTAGGGTTAGGGTTAGGGTTAGGGTTAGGGTTAGGGTTAGGGTTAGGGTTAGGGTTAGGGTTAGGGTTAGGGTTAGGGTTAGGGTTAGGGTTAGGGTTAGGGTTAGGGTTAGGGTTAGGGTTAGGGTTAGGGTTAGGGTTAGGGTTAGGGTTAGGGTTAGGGTTAGGGTTAGGGTTAGGGTTAGGGTTAGGGTTAGGGTTAGGGTTAGGGTTAGGGTTAGGGTTAGGGTTAGGGTTAGGGTTAGGGTTAGGGTTAGGGTTAGGGTTAGGGTTAGGGTTAGGGTTAGGGTTAGGGTTAGGGTTAGGGTTAGGGTTAGGGTTAGGGTTAGGGTTAGGGTTAGGGTTAGGGTTAGGGTTAGGGTTAGGGTTAGGTTAGGGTTAGGGTTAGGGTTAGGGTTAGGGTTAGGGTTAGGGTTAGGGTTAGGTTAGGGTTAGGGTTAGGGTTAGGTTAGGGTTAGGGTTAGGGTTAGGGTTAGGGTTAGGGTTAGGGTTAGGGTTAGGGTTAGGGTTAGGGTTAGGGTTAGGGTTAGGGTTAGGGTTAGGGTTAGGGTTAGGGTTAGGGTTAGGGTTAGGGTTAGGGTTAGGGTTAGGGTTAGGGTTAGGGTTAGGGTTAGGGTTAGGGTTAGGGTTAGGGTTAGGGTTAGGGTTAGGGTTAGGGTTAGGGTTAGGGTTAGGGTTAGGGTTAGGGTTAGGGTTAGGGTTAGGGTTAGGGTTAGGGTTAGGGTTAGGGTTAGGGTTAGGGTTAGGGTTAGGGTTAGGGTTAGGGTTAGGGTTAGGGTTAGGGTTAGGGTTAGGGTTAGGGTTAGGGTTAGGGTTAGGGTTAGGGTTAGGGTTAGGGTTAGGGTTAGGGTTAGGGTTAGGTTAGGGTTAGGGTTAGGGTTAGGGTTAGGGTTAGGGTTAGGGTTAGGGTTAGGGTTAGGGTTAGGGTTAGGGTTAGGGTTAGGGTTAGGGTTAGGGTTAGGGTTAGGGTTAGGGTTAGGGTTAGGGTTAGGGTTAGGGTTAGGGTTAGGGTTAGGGTTAGGGTTAGGGTTAGGGTTAGGGTTAGGGTTAGGGTTAGGGTTAGGGTTAGGGTTAGGGTTAGGGTTAGGGTTAGGGTTAGGGTTAGGGTTAGGTTAGGGTTAGGGTTAGGGTTAGGGTTAGGGTTAGGGTTAGGGTTAGGGTTAGGGTTAGGGTTAGGGTTAGGGTTAGGGTTAGGGTTAGGTTAGGTTAGGGTTAGGGTTAGGGTTAGGGTTAGGGTTAGGGTTAGGGTTAGGGTTAGGGTTAGGGTTAGGTTAGGGTTAGGGTTAGGGTTAGGGTTAGGGTTAGGGTTAGGGTTAGGGTTAGGGTTAGGGTTAGGGTTAGGGTTAGGGTTAGGGTTAGGGTTAGGGTTAGGGTTAGGGTTAGGGTTAGGGTTAGGGTTAGGGTTAGGGTTAGGGTTAGGGTTAGGGTTAGGGTTAGGGTTAGGGTTAGGGTTAGGGTTAGGGTTAGGGTTAGGGTTAGGGTTAGGGTTAGGGTTAGGGTTAGGGTTAGGGTTAGGGTTAGGGTTAGGGTTAGGGTTAGGGTTAGGGTTAGGGTTAGGGTTAGGGTTAGGGTTAGGGTTAGGGTTAGGGTTAGGGTTAGGGTTAGGGTTAGGGTTAGGGTTAGGGTTAGGGTTAGGGTTAGGGTTAGGGTTAGGGTTAGGGTTAGGGTTAGGGTTAGGGTTAGGGTTAGGGGTTAGGGTTAGGGGTTAGGGTTAGGGTTAGGGTTAGGGTTAGGGTTAGGGTTAGGGTTAGGGTTAGGGTTAGGGTTAGGGTTAGGGTTAGGGTT
>NW_027667991.1:600000-770000 GCF_963924665.1 Micromys minutus
TTTCATTTAAACTCAGATTATACTACTGAAGAGTAACAAAAGGAAGTTAATGAGATTTAACATTGGGTTGTTCTATTACAACCTACTAACAAAAGCCTGGCATTTCTTGCCCTATGAAAACAAATTCTTAGTGTTAAGGTTGTGTGAGCTTTAAGGAACAGGATTTTGAATTGTGGAAAGTGAAATCCATCAAGTGGTTTAAAATCAAATCATTGGGACTGGAACAATATCTCAGTGGTTAAAAGCATTTGCAAAGTGGTGATGTCTCACCCCAGAAATCATGTCAGGTGTCTCACAAACACCTGTAACATAGCCAGCATCAAAGGATCCAGCACCATCTCTGGCCTTTCAGTTCGTGTACACACTCCGCAACATGTACATACACATACAGACCTTTTTTTTTTTTTTTTGAAATCTCAACAAAACTAACATTTTATATACTTTTTTTATTCTTTTACTTCTAAGACTATGTGATAACCGAAGCATTTTAAAGCCACTATTCAAAGGCCTCGTGCAATAGGTAAAACGAATGACAGGAGTTTGTCCCTAAAATCTCAGCTCTGTAAACTTCTGGTTTGCAAAGAAGGTCTCTAGTAGTAAACATGCCACACTCACCCTTACCTCATTTGTTTGTATTAAGTAACAGTGATACTGTGCTTCCTGCTGCCCATTGATATAGATTTACAACATAGAATATGTATGCTTTAAAATTGGGTAGGGTTTCTCTTAAAATATTGTAGGGAACATTTTATGATAAGTTTTATTATAAGTTTGTACTTGGTTGGCTATGGCATGGGTCATGTAGCAAGAGGCATCTTTCCACCTAAATCACATCAATAAGGAATAAGCTTCTAGAATTTTCAACCAGATCTTAATAATGATGCTTGTGTTTAATTTTAAAAGTCACAAGATGTAATTCTATCAATAAGCTATATATGCCTTACAGACAACTTTATTGATGTGTGTGTGTCAAGATTCGAGGAATCACTGGAGAATATGAAAACACAAACTGTTAGAAACTGCTTTAATATTGCTATAAAAGTACCCAGGTCAGTAAGAAACAATAGAAATATTTACCCTATAACCAGATAGAATTGCCTGAGAAGTGGAGCCTATGAGGCTGCTGACATTTATGACTCCTCCTAGGACTAGAGTTGCAAGAAGTCAGTCATTTCTCCCATCTAAAGGATAAAAGGTAAGTACAGGCAAAAGGAGCTGGTGTAGTTTGAATCTTAATCCTCTCAAGTATCAGTGCCTATGCACTTGTGTCTCTGACCTGCTGGGTCCATGTTCTCTTTCCCTTATGTTCCCGATCTCTGATGGAGTATCCTGGGAACATGAGGGCTTCACTCCACTTGGTAAAAGAGTGATGTTTCATCAAAAAAAAAGTCATGCTCAATCCTTACCCACCAAGAACACATTGACAAATTCCAGGTTACACCCTGTATTACATGTACTGTTTGCTCATTGTAAAAAAAAATCTTTACACACCAAGAAAACCTTGACTATTTCCAGGTTACATATTGTTTTACATGTACTTTATGCTCATTGTAACTAGTAAGATCATAATCACACTATCAAACCTTAAAAAAAAAACCAAGTACTGACAAAAATGAATTGTATACTTTTATGCAAAAAGCGCTTAAAATCTGTACATTTATCTTTGTTTTTTAAAATAAAGTTGTAAAAAAAAGGTTGTAATTAGGTATTTGTGGGTACATATACATACACCTACTCAGCTGTCAGAAACAATGACTTAACAAAATTCTAAAGAAAATGCATGCATCTAGAGAATATCATCCTGAGTGAGATAACCCAGTCTTAAATGAACAGACATAATATGAAGTTACTGATAATGGGATACTAACCCCAGAAAGCTCTGAACAACCCAAAAACATCTCATAGACTGTGTGAAGTTCAAGAAAAAAAAAGAATATATTTTAATTAAAATAGAACTGTATCACATACCCCTTTCCTTCCTACAGCCCCTCCCAGTTCCTCTCCTATCTCAAATTAATAGCCTCTTTTCCTATATTCTTGTTACATATATACATATGTGTATGTATATGTATGCACAAATACTTAATTACAACCTTAACTTTTCTTAAATACATCTGTTTTTCCTCACTTAGGAAAGAGAAAAGATGTGGACTAAATAAATGAAAAGAAAGTAGGAACTGGGAATATTTAGGAAAGGCAAAAAAATAAAAAATATTTTATGACAAAAAAATATTTTCAAGAAAAAAATCCAAGGTTTAAATACCAAAAAAAAAAAAAAAAGAGTGATGTTTCATACTGAACTGAAACCACAACCTCTCCAAGAATTTTTGTAGAGTCTTTGATCATAAATTCTACCAGAGGAATCTGTGACAAATGGGAAAAACAGGGTTTCTGTCATTTTGCATGGGTTCAATTCACATTTAATTATGTGTCTTGAGACTAAGAATATGTAGTTCAAAACTGTGAAAAAATGTCAGCGTTTACACATCTACAGGGGGATTTTTGATAGATGTTTCTGAAATAAGATGCTCAAGTGTGATCATCACAGCTCAGTATTATGTAAGAGGATAATTTCCAGTTTTCACATGGTGATGGCTACTATGTGGTACACACTGTCCACCTGAGTAACTGTGGTTGCCTGTGACACGTTCATGGCTGTGCATATTTCTAAGGATGCTATTAGAAAGGCACAACTAAAGAGGGAAGATGAACTCTGCCATCTTCTGACCCTTATCAGTTGCAAATATCTACTCATGTTTATGGCTACCTAGCAATCTCTCCTGACCTTCCCTTACCTGTCCATAAACCCCATATTCTCCCTCCCACTCAGTTTCCTCCCTCCATCTGCCTGTTATGACTTTCTTATTCCCTCTTCTAAGGGAAAGCAAAGCTTGAGCTTTCCTTCTTGTTTAACTTCCTTGGGTCTGTGAAGTGTAACATGGTATAGTTAATGTATCCACTTATAAGTGAGCCCGTACCATGCATGTCCTTTTGGGACTGGGTTACCTCATTTGTATGCATACTTCATGATATCCTTGTATTTAATAGCTGAATACTATTTCATTTTGTAGATGTACATATTTTTTGTTTGCTTTTATATTTTGTTTCTTTTATCTATTCTTCTGTTCAGGGGCACGTAGATCTATTTCAGTTTCTGGCTGTTACAAATAAAGCTGCTATGGATATATTTAAGCAAGTATCTTTCTGGAATGTTGGAACAGCATTTGGGTATGTGCCCAGGAGTGGTATAGCTCAGTCTTGAGATATAACTATCCCTAGGTTTCTGAGAAAACTTCTATGTTGATGTGTAGAGTGGTATTACAAGCTGACACTCCTAACAATGAAAAAGTGCTCCCCTTGCTCCTCCTCCTCTTCTGCATGTTCTGTATCTTAAATATTTGATCTTTTCTTGGTGATGGAGGTAAGATGTAACCTCATAGTTGTTTTGATTTGCTTTTCTTTGATGTCTAAGGACATTGAATGTTGATTTAAGTGCTTCTCTGACACTCAAGAGCCCTCTGCTGAGAATCCCATCTCTTGTTCTATACCCCATTTTTAAATTGAGTTGTTTGGATTGTTGGTATTTAACCTCTTGGTACAGCACCCCAGTTGAGTGATGAGCCTACCTACCAATCTCAAACTTATTAACCTATGGAAATGGCTTTCCCAAGGAAAAATGGGGACAAAAATGTTGAACAGAGACTGATGCTAAAGCCATCCAGAGACTGATCTAGAGATCCATTCCATCTGCAGACACCAAACCCTGACATTATTGCTGATCCAAGAAGCACTTGCTTACAGGAGACAGATATGTCTGTCCACTAAGAGGCTCAACTACCATCTGATCAATTCAGCTGCACATACAGCCAACCATCAGCCTGACTAGGGGACCCCAATAGAGAAGCTATGGTAACAACTGAAAAAGCTGAATGGAATTGTAACCCCATAGAAAGAACAATATCAAATGCCCAGACCACCCAAAGCCCCCAAGGACTACCAACCAAAATGTATACATGGCGGCATCCATGTCTTCAGATTCATCTGTAGCAGAGGATGGTCTTATCTTACATAAATGAGAGGAGAGGCCCGTGGTCCTGTGGAGGCCTGGCGCCCCAGCTAGAAGGGTGAGGTGGAAGTGGGTGAGTGGGTGGAGAAGATCGCTCATAGAAGAAAAGGGAAGTGATGTGAGGGGAGTTTTGGAAGGATAAGCTGGAAGGGGATATTGTTTGAACTGTAACCTAATAAAATGATTATTTGAAAAAAAATTTTAAACTACTCACAATTATGTCTATGATAAATGAAAATTCAAATTCAGTAATTTAGGTTCAGAAGGAAGGATCAAAAAGACAACAAAAATGCCTTGCATAATGGTAACAATATTAGTAAGATACATACAATCTTTAATACAGCTTGTACAGTATGTAGAAAACTGCTAAGACATTGTTAGTTCCTCTTTCAAACATCTTTCTGTATACAAAGGGTGCTGGCTTTGAATGTGATAATTAATATCATTAATGAATTATATTTAGAACTGTATGTCAATGATTCTGGGCACAAATCAAAGGGAGTATTCAATGTCATTAGTTTCTGTCTCTGCTTAGATAACTGATCTGAAGAAACTGACACTGTAACAGGGCTGTGCTGTTCCATAGGCATAGTTACAATGCATCAAAAGAAGCTCATTGAATATGAACCTTCATCTTTCTCTACTTCCCAACCAGGTGAGGACTTCACTACCTGCAACCTGACACCAGAAGTGCCATATGATGATGCCCTGAGCCTTCAATGTGCATTATTCCTAATACACATAATTTTCTAGAGTACTTTCTCACAGAAATATAAATAAAATTCATTTTAAAGGGTTGCTACAATTCATAGGAGTGATTCTGATTTTATTGTACTACTAAATAGTTACTTCTTAACCATTGGGACCATTGTATGAGAATCCGCAAGAATTTCCTTAAAGAAATCCCAACTTTCATTTATTCAGCACTACTCAGACTGTCAATTTGGTTGTAGTTTAAAAGAAAAAAATTAATAAAGTGATTCTAGTGGGTCTGTCAGTTGAATGTAGGGCCCTGAGTAACAGGAAGAGGAGAATACTGAAAATGCATCAGGGAAATGCAGATCAAAACAACCCTGAGATTCCACCTCACACCAGTCAGAATGGCTAAGACCAAAAACTCCGGTGACAGCAGATGCTGGTGAAGATGTTGAGAAAGAGGAACACTCCTCCATTGTTGGTGAAATTGCAAGCTGGTAAAATCACTCTGGAAATCATTCTGGCGGTTGTTCAGAAAATTGGGCATAGTACTACCTGAGGGCCCAGCTATACCACTACTGGGCACATACCCAAAACATGCTAAAACATATATTAAAAAATACATGCTCCATCATGTTTATAGCAGCCTTCTTAATACTAGCCAGAAGCTGGATAGAACCAATATCTGTCAACAGAGGAATGGATACAGAAATTGTGGTACATTAACATAATAGACTATTACTCAGCTATTAAAACAATGTTTTGTGAAATTTCTAGGCAAATGGATAGAACTAGAAGCTATTGTCCTGAGTGAGGTAACCCAGCCACAAAAGAACACACATGATAGGCAACCACCGATAAGTGGTTACTAGCCCAAAATCTCAGAATATCCAAGATAGAATCCATACACCACATAAAGGTCAAAAGGAAGAACGGCCAGAATTTGGATGCCTAATTCCTTTTTAGAAGGGAGAACAAAAACACTTATGGGAGGAAACCAAAGGACAAATAGAGGAGCAGGGATTGAAAAAAAATTCTTTTGGAGACCGCCTCACCTGGGTATCCACCCCATATGCAGCCACCAAATGCAAGTACTATTGCTGATGCCAAAGGTGCTTACTGGCAGGAGAAAAATAGGGATGTGTCCTGAGAAGTTCTGCCAAGTCATGTTAATACAGTTGAGGATGCTTGCAGCTAACCATCAGACTGAAAATAGGGACCCCGATGAAGAGGCTAGAGAAAGAATTGTAGGAGTTGAAAGGATGTGCAAACCCCATAGGAAAAACAACATTATGAACCACCCAAACCCTCAATAGCTCTAAAACACCAACCAATGAGTATGCATGAAGAGATCCATGGCTCTAGTTGCATATGTAGCAGAGGATAACATTGTCTGGCATAAGTGGGAGAAGAGGCCTTTGGTCCAGTGAAGGTTTGTTTTTCCAGTGTAGGGGAATACCCAGGTGCTAAGGTGGGACAAGGTTGTTGGGAGAGGGAGCACCTTCATGGAAGCAAGGGGGGTGGAAGGTATGTGAAATTGGGGGGAAAGAGAATAACATTTGAAATGTAAATACAGAGAATATCCAATAAAAAATGCCATTTTCCAAAGACTAGAAAATCATGAATCAGACACATTGGCACTTAACCAATGTACTGGCTGGTTTTGTGTCAACTTGACACAAGCTGGAGTCATCACAGAGAAAGGAGCCTCAGTTTAAGAAATGCCACCATGAGATCCAGCTGTAAGGCATTTTCTCAACTAGTGATCAAGGGGGGAGGGCCCAGCCCATTGTGGTTGGTGCCATCCCTGGGCTGGTAGACCTGGGTCCTATAAGAAAGCAAGCTGAGCAAGCCAGGGGAAGCAAGCAAGTAAGTAACATCCCTCCATGGCCTCTGCATCAGCTCCTGCTTCCTGACCTTCTTGAGTTCTAGTCCTGACTTCCTCTGGTGATGAACATGGAAGTGTATACTGAATAAACCCTTTCCTCCCCAACTTGCTTCTGGTCCTGATGTTTGTACAGGAATAGAAACTCTGACTAAGACAACCAATAACATAATTTAATAACATTTATTAAAATAGGTAAGAATATGTAATATAAAACATAAAATGTATATAGTTAGTGAAACGATTTGTAACAAATAATATGGTTAAATATAATACTACAGTTGTTTCTTATAGTAATTACTTCTGCTTGGTTAAGTGGGAGGTAGAAGGAAACATTGAAATAGAATGAGCAGAACCTTCTTCATTCAGAAGTTTCCTTTGTGGAAAGTTATATGTTGAAGTTGTTTGGTTGGGCCCTCCTAAGTGAAACACATAAAATGTCATCTTTAGACAAACAGTCTCAAATGAATCTCTTCTCTTAATTCTACACAAAGAATTACTTCAGTTAACTATATATCTGATTTTGAATGGTGTTACCTATTCAAACCTCTTAATCTTAACATATGTGTCATAATGATCCTGTGCAATTTAATATTTATACCAATGTCTAAGCATTTGTCCAGATTATTTCTCAAATGAAATTAAGTGTTTTTGCACAAGGATAGCAAATGTTTCTTGCACATGGTTTAATAGCGTAGTATGTTTCATGGATTTTTAAATCAAATAATTGTTTCTAAGTTATCTTTTCAAAAATAATTTCATATCAAAAATACCCTAGATGACTTATGGACCACAGGAAGAAAGGAGTGTAGCAGGTAATGTTTTAGAATTCTTATAGGTGTTAATTCAGGAGTCTCTTTTTCATAGATACATATGCATGTGTATATGTATGTAGACATAAGTATATACGCATATATTCATATATAATTTAATTGAAGTTTTGTTTAATAAGCTTGTCCCATAATCGAATATCATAATGTGCTCCAACACTGTTCTGATATTTACAAATTTATTAAATCAGGGGGTGATATCATCCTTACACTCATTGATGACTAATTAAAACTCTTAAATGTAGGACTTTCATCCTGAGGAGCATTAGAAGAAATCTTCAATTCTTCACTGTTGGCATTTGAAAAGATTTTCTCATTGTGACTGTCTTTGTCTTCTTTCTTATTTGATTTGCTAGGAAAATTTATTGACAATATGTTTTCCTGGTCTCCAAATATTTCTTGACTATTTTCAATCATAATTTGTATAAGCGTCATCTGTAAAATCACAAGGCAAATACAAGATTCACTGTCATTTCACATAGTTTTCAAAATTGAAATCAATTATTAATTAAAATGCAAAATGATAAAAACATAATAGCAGTTACTTCAAGCAGGTCTGAACCTGTGAAGCCAAGTTCTCTCTGAATTAGGGACTCTTAAGTTCTTTACCACTTCCTAACCCTATCTAAAATTTCATACATGTTGCAGTGAATGGGGGAACTACTAAAGCTAAGTATCATTTCAGAACTGAATTCTGCCAGAAGGTCTGTGAGTGAATCAGATTAATGACTTCAAAAGGTTTCTCGAATTTTGGGTATTTTTTGGGATTGTGCAGAGGAGTTGGAGTTTCTTTGTGATGGTTTGAATGGGTTCCCTGGCTAATTGTGGGTATAGGACTACATGATATCCTCTTTGTGACATTTTTTGGGTGATTTAAGTGGCTAGGATTTCCTAGAGGAATTATGTCATTGGCTATAATTTAGGGTGACAGAATCCAGGTGCCATTTGCAGTAGACTCTGTGCTTCATGTTTACTGCCTAACATGAGAGCGACCAGGTCTCTGCTTTCTGTTTGGTTGTCCTTTCCTCCTGCAGCCATGCTCCTCTGTCATGGCCTTGAAGGACTGTAATTCCTCTACATCTCTAAGTCCTAAGTAAACATTTACATTTATAAGTTTCCTTGCTTCTGGTGTTGATTGAAAGCAATAAAAAAATGACTAAGGGAAGAAGTTGGTGCGAAAAGGGATCTTAGTTAATAAAATGCCTCCATCAGATTGGTCTAGTGTGTAGGGAAGATTAAGGTATATTGTCTTAATGATGCATTTTTAGGGCACATATCTGCATGATGGTCCCACCCTTAAGCTATTAGTCAGACAAATAAAGATATGAGGTGCAGGACAGGAGGCAGAACTACTCAGCTTCTGCTTCAGTTCTTGCCTCCAGGGTCCTGCTCTGCCTAGCTTTGGGCCATGACATTTTTCAGTAGTTAACTGGTAAGTGGAAGTCTTTCATGAAGTGTAACCTGCCTTCCAAAGCTGCTTTTAATCAGTGTTTTGACACAGAAATAACTATTATTCACTATATCACATATGGTCACATATGTCATATATAGATATACATACATGCATACATACATATATACATACATATATATATATATATTTGAAGAAAATGCATTTTTTAGTGACCACCAGTGAAGTTAGGTAAATATTTTATAATTATATTAGAAAATCCACTATGAAGCACAATTATAATGTGCCCTAAAGTAGGTCTACAATAAAGGATAACACTATGTAACTGTGTTTTTTTTTTTTTTTTTTTTTTCATTTAGTTCAACTGTAATCTTCTTAGATTACCATTAAACATATTTTTGGCTAGAACAGCATCGATATCTGAAAATAAAGAAATAACCAAAGTGAAAGTGTTTATTTACTTCTAACAACATTAACACTCGCCCTTCCCATTCGTTCCTGAAATAGATCAATGCACCTCTCATTCAGAGTCAACGGAGAGTTTTTAATTTTTGAGAGCACATGTATAAGTAGTTTGAGCAGAAGGTAGTTTTGTTTTGGCATCTTCATTGATTATATATATATATATCTTTGTGCAGTTCCCCAAGAGCTTATTGTATCTTTACCTTTGAATAGCAGATATTTGTCCAGCTAAAGATGCTTCACTGGTAACACTAAGCCAATTTTCATATAAATATGAAGACAATAAGCTTCCTTGTATATTTCTATTAAAATCCTTTTTCAATGAAAAAAACAAGGTTATTGTCAATGTATATTTGTAGAAATTACTGGAGAAATATTTTTATTGAAAAAGAGCATTTTAGGTCAATGATTTTTAACTGGTATGTCACAATCCTTTTGTGGATCAAATATTACATATCTTACATGATTAGATAGTTTGTACAATATACATTATAATTTATAACAGTAGCAGAACCTCAATGATGAAATAACAACAAAACGATGTCATGGTTAGGGATTGCCACAGCATGATGAACTATATTAAAGTCACAGGAACAGGAAGGCTAAAAACACTGGTCGAGATCCTACTTCCTTAAGAAATTCCCAACATGTCACCTCCCCAAAATATTGGCTCAAAAATAGAACTTATGTGTTCTTACCTAAGACTAGGATCAAAAATTGGGTTCTGGCTGATATTATCAATTAATTAAACCCACTGTCTGTTAAAATTTCCTTCCCTGACTTCTTGTCCATATGACTACCTGCAATCAAAGATTTGCACTCCACAGCCTGAAGCTTTGTCTATCTCAAAAGATGCCAGTTCCTATGTGGGACATCCAGAGAGGAACCTCATAACTGCTCTCATAGGCTTCACCTGGAAGGTGACTAAAACAGATAAAGAGACCGGAACCAAACATTGGAAGGAGCTAGGGACTCTTATGGAAGAGTTAGGGAAAGAATTCAGGGTCCCGTAGAAGATAGGGATTTCACAGGAAGACCAAGAATCAACTAACCTGGACATGGGGAGCTACCAAAGAAATTATCACCAACCAAAAAGCATACAGAAGGTGCAATATGACCTTTGGTACATATGGATCCAATGTGAAGATGAGTCTCCATGTGGGTCACCAAGCATGTGGAGCAGGGGCTATCCATAGAGCTGTAGACTATCCATGGAAGCCCTTCACCAACTGACCAAATAGGAGAAGATGTGCTAACCAAGAAGAGAGTTGATAAGCCCGGGTGCTAGGATAACCAATGGCCCTAACCTGCTCAGAGGAGAAGGGACGAGACTCTGAATGGTGAAGAGGTAGGGGGCAGCCTTTACCTTTTAAAATGAATAAATTAATAAACAAAAATAAATAAATAAGTGGATATAATAATAATAACAAACAGTAAAAACTAAATAGTAACTATTAAAGTAAAAAGAAAAGCAAAGTATGCCTCCTCACAATACGTAACCATAAGAAAATGGCAGGGCCAGGAAATAACTCATTCTGCTTTTATATTTTTGGTAAATCTGTATTTTATTTCACAGTGAATAAAGCTGTAATGTACACGTATACCTCGGCTTACAGACAACCCTGAATAGTGGTGAAATTTCTTACCTGATTACCCTGTTTTATATGAGAGGTCTCACAGTTTCACATAAATTCCTTTAAATTTGTAAATATTTAACTATTTACATTTATTACAAGCAGAAGCTTGGTTGAAGGATAGAAAAGTATCTGTGTTTATGAAAAACCACAATTATCTTCAAGTTTTACCAAAGATAGCAAATCAGTAGTATGGAAGATTCCCATGTGCTCCTGTACCTTTAAATTGCTATGAATACACATGGCCACCTTCAGTTACTGATCTTTACTTTCCTCCCCATGATGTGGTCCCAGGTTTCTGGCAATGAAATTCAGATGCACTTTGCAAGCTCAATGGCCGAGGAGGGATCATTTGATACCTTTGCCAATTATTAAGCCTGCCTGCTCTCAGAGCAATCTCTTTTGTCTTCTAGTCTGGGGCCATAGCTCCACTGTCTACTGAGAGGCAAATTCAAGTCATGGTCCAAATAAAAATAAAACAGTGACATCTACTCCCGAGTAACTGCTGCCCACTGATAAGTTGAGCATGGTAAACTATTTAGAAGTAGGTTTGGCTAATTCTTCATTAGTTCACATGGGGTGAGGATGGTAATCTCTAGCAAAAGTGAAAGTTCTGGTTTATGTTTTGGTAGAAAAAGCAATTTCACATTTCTACTGGACAGAGGACAGCAGCCAATTCATAACCTATTATAGGTCTGTGTTAGTCCAGCTCTTTTGTACTGTTGTTAATTATGAGGATTATTAGTTGGTAAGTATGATTTAAGACATGTATTTTGTAAAACACAATTTTACCACTTTTATTGCTTGTTAGACTATTAATTCACATGGTATGATCAGAGGTGGGATGAGTGGGAACATTTGTAATGCTAAACAAGACCCGTTTAATATATATAAAGAAGTTAACTTTCAATAGAAACTGTTCAGCCCTGTCTTTGTGATGAATCTTTGAGCTTGTCAGACTTTTGCCTATCATATATCTTTTTATTGTATATTCTCTGAATTTACATTTCAATAGTTATCCCCTCTCCCCTCCTCCAATCCCCTCCTCCACTCAACTTGATTCCATGAAGGTTGACCCTCTTTACCTCGGTGCCCTGTCATTCCCCTATACTGGGAAAATTTGTCTTCACAGAACCAAAGGCCTCTTCTCCCATTGATGCCAGATACTGCTATCCTCTGCTACATATACAACTGCAGCCATGTGTCTCTCCATGTGTGCTCACCGCTACCATGCCTCTTCTCTGGAGGCCTTGTTTCTATAGTTCATGAAAACTGTCAACATTTTATGCATGTGTGCTTTCTGTCTAGAGGGGTGCTTAATGCTCGTGATGTGCGGCCATTACTTACCTTTAAAACTGCCGCAATGGTGAGTACAGACCATTTGTCCAAGTTAATCTGTTGTCCCATGAAAATCTTATCCCTCAGGTCCCAGAATGATCTTCCGGATTGGAACCTAATGATTTTGTTTGAAGTATGACCCTTTTTCTCAATAATTGAAAGCATATCCTGTGTAAAGACAAGCTTCTATTATTACAATCCAAACATGTGAAGCACATTTATAGTTATATATATAATATATATATATATATATGTGTATATATATATATATATATATATATATATATATATATATATATATATATATGTGTGTGTGTGTGTGTGTGTGTGTATATATTTGAAGAAAATGCATTTTTCGGTGACCACCAGTGAAGTTAGGTAAATATTTTATAATTATATTAGAATATCCACTATGAAGCGCAAATATCATGTGCCCTAAAGTAGGTCTACAATTCAAAAAAAAAAACACTATGTAACTGTGTTTATTTTTTTATTCAGTTTCACTGTAGTCTTCTTGGATTACCATTAAACATATTTTTGGCTAGAACAGCATCAAATTCTGAAAATAAAGAAATAACCAAAGTGAAAGTGTTTACTTACTTCTAACAACATTAACAATCTCCCTTCCCATTCGTATCTGAAATAGATCAATGCATCTCTCACTCCAGAAGAATTCAAGCCTAGAGTGTCCTTTAACATCAGTGACCTGGCAGGGGCATTCCCAATTCCTAGATCATAACGAGGACTTTGTTTCCACAGGGAAAAATCAGATTCCCTTACCTTTTGGTAGAGGTCACTCCCAAAGATTTTTAAGTTCATACAAGTTGAATCCCACAGCACATAAGGGGCTATGCGGATAGATAGGATGAAGGTATCTAACTGAGTCAACGGAGAGTTTTTAATTTTTGAGAGCACATGTAGAAGTAGTTTTTGCAGAAGGTAGTTTTGTTTTGGCATCTTCAAAAGATTACTATATATAGAAAAAGAAAAATAGTGCTGTTGATTGTCTTGCAAGTAATGTTAAATCCAAAATGTAAATACAAAGAAAATTTGGGGTAAACTTTTTTGTAGACCAGCTCACAGTATAATCAGAATTCAAAACGAGTAAGAATTTAAATGTAAAGTATTGCCTAAAATATATTCTGCAAATCACTCCTCATAGAATTCTGGGAAATTGTTAAAAATTAAGCATAAATTTATGTGTACTATATGTATGACAACTAAATACAAAACCTAGAGGAAGGTGTCAGGTTTCCTGGAATTAGAATGAATGAAGATTGCTGCAGGTCACATGTGTTCTGTGTATGGAAACATCCACTGTTGTTAAACAGTGAAACATCTTTCTGACCACAGTCAGGACACTCTTAATATTTAATGCACTGTGAATACATGTGACACTCTTGTGACACTCTAGAACATAAGGAGCAGAAAGCACACTAGTGACCTTCAGAATGCAGAAAAAAGGGCTTCTGCTATAGGAAAGCAGGGATGCTGGGTTCCTGGATAGCAATAGGAAATCAAAGCTCCAGTTACCTAAGAAATCATTCTATGGACTATCATACAGGAATATGATTCAAAGAAGTCAAAGCTATACCTGATCCAGACTTCTCTAGGTAGCATAGTTAAGAAAGACAAACTCAGTGATAGCTTCATGCTATAAGCAATGACATATATTTGACATGTGAAATATTCATAATGCCATGATAATATTAGAATACAAATGTCACACAAGTATTATACACACATAGTTCCTTCAATTTGTCTCTTTAAGGCACCCAAACTTGGATGACCTGCACACAACTGTGTAGCATAGACTGTCGTCTAAACCATGACAGTTATAAACGACTCTCAAGTGGGGGGACTCCAGATATGGCCCAACACTCTTGCTTGAGAAACACACCTGTTTATAAAGTGATTATTCATGGCTCAGCAAAGGATATTTTTTCTCATGCGACAGCATTCCAGTTTATAATCCTGGATTTACAAGTCTATGTACATTTAAAATACATTGATTATATATATATATATATCTTTGTGCAGTTCCCCAAGTGCTTATTGTATCTTTACCTTTGAATAGCAGATATTTGTCCAGCTAAAGATGCTTCACTGGTAACACTAAGCCAATTTTCATATAAATATGAAGACAATAAGCTTCCTTGTATATTTCTATTAAAATCCTTTTTCAATGAAAAAAACAAGGTTATTGTCAATGTATATTTGTAGAAATTACTGGAGAAATTTTTTTGTTGAAAAATAGCATTTTAGGTCAATGATTTTTAACTGGTATGTCACAATCCTTTTGTGGTTCAAATATTACATATCTTACATGATTATATAGTTTGTACAATATACATTATAATTCATAACAGTAGCAGAACCTCAATTATGAAATAACAACATAACGATGTCATGGTTAGGGATTGCCACAGCATGATGAACTATATTAAAGTCACAGGAACAGGAAGGCTAAACACACTGGTCGAGATCCTACTTCCTTAAAAAATTCCCAACATGTCACCTACCCAAAATATTGGCTCAAAAATGGAACTTATGTGTTCTTACCTAAGGCTAGGATCAAAAATAAGAGTTCTGGCTGATATTATCAATTAATTAAACCCACTGTCTGTTAAAATTTCCTTCCCTGACTTCTTGTCCATATGACTACCTGCAATCAAAGATTTGCATTCCACAGCCTGAAGCTTTGTCTATCTCATAGGACGCCAGTTCCTATGTGGGATATCCAGCGAGGAACCTCATAACTGCTCTCATAGGCTTCACCTGGAAGCTGACTAAAACAGATAAAGAGACGGGAACCGAACATTGGAAGGAGCTAGGGACTCTTATGGAAGAGTTAGGGAAAGAATTCAGGGTCCAGTAGAAGATAGGGACTCCACAGGAAGACCAAGAGTCAACTAACCTGGACCATGGGGAGCTATCAAAGAAATGATCACCAACCAAAAAGCATACAGAAGGTGCAATATGACCTTTGGTACATATGGATCCAATGTGAAGATGAGTCTCCATGTGGGTCACCAAGCATGTGGAGCAGGGGCTATCCATAGAGCTGTAGACTATCCGTGGAAGCCCTTCACCAACTGACCAAATAGGAGAAGATGTGCTAACCAAGAAGAGAGTTGATAAGCCCGGGTGCTAGGATAACCAATGGCCCTAACCTGCTCAGAGGAGAAGGGACGAGACTCTGAATGGTGAAGAGGTAGGGGGCAGCCTTTACCTTTTAAAATGAATAAATTAATAAACAAAAATAAATAAATAAGTGGATATAATAATAATAACAAACAGTAAAAACTAAATAGTAACTATTAAAGTAAAAAGAAAAGCAAAGTATGCCTCCTCACAATACGTAACCATAAGAAAATGGCAGGGCCAGGAAATAACTCATTCTGCTTTTATATTTTTGGTAAATCTGTATTTTATTTCACAGTGAATAAAGCTGTAATGTACACGTATACCTCGGCTTACAGACAACCCTGAATAGTGGTGAAATTTCTTACCTGATTACCCTGTTTTATATGAGAGGTCTCACAGTTTCACATAAATTCCTTTAAATTTGTAAATATTTAACTATTTACATTTATTACAAGCAGAAGCTTGGTTGAAGGATAGAAAAGTATCTGTGTTTATGAAAAACCACAATTATCTTCAAGTTTTACCAAAGATAGCAAATCAGTAGTATGGAAGATTCCCATGTGCTCCTGTACCTTTAAATTGCTATGAATACACATGGCCACCTTCAGTTACTGATCTATACTTTCCTCCCCATGATGTGGTCCCAGGTTTCTGGCAATGAAATTCAGATGCACTTTGCAAGCTCAATGGCCGAGGAGGGATCATTTGATACCTTTGCCAATTATTAAGCCTGCCTGCTCTCAGAGCAATCTCTTTTGTCTTCTAGTCTGGGGCCATAGCTCCACTGTCTACTGAGAGGCAAATTCAAGTCATGGTCCAAATAAAAATAAAACAGTGACATCTACTCCCGAGTAACTGCTGCCCACTGATAAGTTGAGCATGGTAAACTATTTAGAAGTAGGTTTGGCTAATTCTTCATTAGTTCACATGGGGTGAGGATGGTAATCTCTAGCAAAAGTGAAAGTTCTGGTTTATGTTTTGGTAGAAAAAGCAATTTCACATTTCTACTGGACAGAGGACAGCAGCCAATTCATAACCTATTATAGGTCTGTGTTAGTCCAGCTCTTTTGTACTGTTGTTAATTATGAGAAATATTACTTGGTAAGTATGATTTAAGACATGTATTTTGTAAAACACAATTTTACCACTTTTATTGCTTGTTAGACTATTAATTCACACTGTATGGTCAGAGGTGGAATTAGTGGGAACATTTGTAATGCTAAACAAGACCGGTCTAATATGTATAAAGAAGTTAACTTTCAATAGAAACTGTTCAGCCCTGTCTTTGTGATGAATCTTTGAGCTTGTCAGACTTTTGCCTATCATATATCTTTTTATTGTATATTCTCTGAATTTACATTTTAAATGTTATCCCCTCTCCCCTCCTCCAATCCCCTCCTCCACTCAACTTGATTCCATGAAGGTTGACCCTCTTTACCTCGGTGCCCTGTCATTCCCCTATACTGGGAAAATTTGTCTTCACAGAACCAAAGGCCTCTTCTCCCATTGATGCCAGATACTGCTATCCTCTGCTACATATGCAACTGCAGCCATGTGTCTCTCCATGTGTGCTCACCCCTACCATGCCTCTTCTCTGAAGGCCTTGTTTCTATAGTTCATGGAAACTGTCAACATTTTATGCATGTGTGCTTTCTGTCTAGAGTAGTGCTGAATGCTTGTGATGCGCAGCCATTACTTACCTTTAAAACTGCCGCAATGGTGAGTACAGACCATTTGTCCAAGTTAATCTGTTGTTCCATGAAAATCTTATCCCTCAGGTGCCAAAATGATCTTCCGGATTGGAACCTAAAGATTTTGTTTGAAGTTTGACCCTTTTTCTCAATAATTGAAAGCATATCCTGTGTAAAGACAAGCTTCTATTATTACAATCCAAACATGCGAAGCACAAATATGTCTTTTATTTTGAAGCATAGCCAATTTTGGATGCAGAGCTACAACTGAGAGGAATGAAGAAGACATTTAGCTTTTTTTTTCTTTTTTTTCTTTTTTTTTTTTTTTTTTTTGCTTCTGAATACATTTTTTCCCACAATCCCTTTTCTCGATTTGAAACATCATAGTTTTCTTAGAATCTTATGATCCTCAGGACTGAATCACACTTCTACTCCCTAAAGCATTTTATGAATGGTCATCTCTCATCTTTTTTCTTTTGTACTATGAATGTCTTTCTCAATCATGCCATTCTAAGTGACTTTGGGATATTTTTCTATCAGAGATCAAATCACTATTTAACCTCCTCTCTGTTCTGGCTTTTATTATGAATCCTAACATTTGTGGTTTTAAGAAAGCTTTTGTTTCACTATAGGTCTTAGTGTTTTATTTCCTTTATCTATAACTTATTTTTAATATCTATGTCTATAGATGCAGTTACATTTATGAGCCTAAGTAAATTTCATGATTCTTCCATGGTTCCGCACTGTAAAAATAATGACCACACACAGATTTACTTCATATTTTCTCTATTTTCAATTTATTACATGATTACAATTATTGATAACAAAAAATTATGCTCTAAAATACCAAGGAACTGATAGTAATTCTCATGTCTGACATGATAAACTTTTTCATGTTCAGAATAAATTCCTGGCACAGACATATTTCAAAAATAGACGCTGGAGAATAAATAAATATTTCCAATGGACTTATACTAGCTTATTTAAAATATACTAAGTCATAGTGGGTGAAATTTACATATAGTTCACTAGTTAAAAGATTAATGTAGTTCAAAGAACATGTATATCGAATTCATTGATAATAACAAATAAATGTCT
The DNA here is from genome assembly GCF_963924665.1 of Micromys minutus. Lineage (NCBI taxonomy): Eukaryota > Metazoa > Chordata > Mammalia > Rodentia > Muridae > Micromys > Micromys minutus. The sequence continues at coordinate 618,259 of NW_027667991.1, forward strand.
ATAGATATTTTTAATTATAAGATTGAGTAAATTCATGGGCAGTGCTTTAAAGGTAGATTCTACATTAATATGGAGTCATAACTGAGCAGAGAAAAATTGATAATTGGGGAGTCAGTGGAGGCACTTCAATAGATCCATTTCACACAACAAGCTGGTTGTTTTGGGTCTATGCTGAAACTAGTGCAAAATATGAAAATACTATTAAGATCAAAACCTCAGGTGACAGCAGATGCTGGTGAGGATGTGAAGAAAGAGGAACACTCCTTGACTCTTGATTAGATTTAAGCTGGTACAAACACTCTGGAATTACGACTAGTGGTTCCTCAGAAAATTGAACATAGTACTACTTGAGGACCCAGCTATACCACTCCTGGGCATGTATCTAAAAGATGCTCCAACATACAATAAGAACACACACTCCACCATGTTCAACTTTTCATTAGTTGACTCAAAACTTTGGTGGGACTTATTTCTACCTTCAAAGAACTTTACCCTCATGAATAGGTTATCTATACATTCATCAGTTTGATGAAAAATTTACTTAAAACAAAGCTTCCCAGAAATTAGGTGAAATTGGACAGCTGTGGAAACCCAAAATGAAACTCACTAGTATCCGAGCAGGCAGAATTCCACCTTCGTAAGCACTAGAATAAAAGTTATCAAAAAGCGTGTGTTTCTGTGGTGCTGGTGGATTTTTAGAAGGTGCTGCCTGGGAGGAGGGTGCCTCATCTTTAGATCTCTCCAAATCTAAGAAAGAAGGGAAAGCATCGTTGGTTGTGATTGAAATCACTTAGCCTCTGCATGCCATTAGTGTTCTACAGCCTGCATGTCTTATGCATCACCACAAACACACAGAAAATACCTATTCAAAATCACAACTTCTATCTATTTATTAGTTGCATTTTTCATAAGGCACTGGATATCTAGTTGCATATGGCCCATGATTCTGGAATAAACGGTAATCTCCTCTGTCTGCCTTGAAAGCTGTGCATTTAGGTGTTGGAGTCAAGACATAATACAGTACCAATCTTTTAGCCTACTGCATGAATTTTGACTGCACAACCTTGGAAACTGTAAATTAATGGCAGACTCTGAACTTCATAACACTCCCTTCACTGCACTTCTGTTAGAGCCCTGAGGTTCTAACAGGTTCTCCCGCCCTGAGCTGAGAGCTCACACCTGAGATCATAGTGTCTAGGGCTCCCGTATGGCTAAGTTATGCTGGACCTTAAGACCTGCAGAAAGAAAAGCATGATAGCACATGCCTTTATTCCCAGATCTCAAAAGCAGAGCCAAGAGGACCTCTGTGAGTTTGAGGTCTGCCTCTTCTACCAAGGAATTTCAGAACAGCCAGGGCTTTTACACAGAGAAAACACAATTTGGTATGAAATTGCTAATCTATGTATTATACAGATATAAGTTAATATTCAACTTATCAAATTAAGTGACATATCCTTAATTTATTAATTGATTTCATTTCTGAGATTTACCTCTTGCATAATCCCAGGGCCATTGGAAAGGGGCACCAAAAATTGGAGGCACTTTCCCACAATGGGATACTATGGATACGCACAGGTGAAGTTTTCCTTCACATGGTTAGGTAAATTCTTTATTGTTGTTTGTTAGAATTCATATTCTCAGTGGTAAATGATTCTACCTTTGAAGCTATTGTAGTAGAACAAGTATACACACCTGTCATGCCTCCATTTGGAACAGGAGTACCAGGATTTCTCAGCACTACATCATTGCCAGGGGTGCATGACTTCCCACCTGAGGAGCTGCTGAGTCCATGTTCTCTTTCCCTTATGTTCCCGATCTCTGATGGAGTATCCAGAAAACATGAGGGCTTCACTCCACTTGGGTAAAAGAGTGATGTTTCATACTGAAATAAAACCACATCCTCTCCAAATATTTCTGGAGAGTTTTGGATCATAAATTCTACCAGAGCAATCTGTGAAAAACAGGGAAAAACAGAGGGTTTCTGTCATTTTGCATGGGTTCAATTCACATTTAATTATGAGTCTTGGCAGCTAAGAATATGTAGTTCAAAACTGAAAAAATGTCAGCGTTTACACATTTACTGGGGGATTTTTGATAGATGTTTCTGAAATAAGATGTTCAAGTGTGATCATCACAGCTCAGTATTATGTAAGAGGATGATTTTCAGTTTTCACATTGTGATGGCTACTATGTGGTACACACTGTCCACCTGAGTAACTGTGGTTGCCTGTGACACGTTCATGGCTGTGCATATTTCTAAGGATGCTATTAGAAAGGCACAACTAAAGAGGGAAGATGAACTCTGATGTGGGCACCATGCTACTGAACGTTCCCATGGCCTGAATAAAAAGCAAGGGTCAGGCAAACCCTTCTGAGCAGTAACGTTCACGTGTCTCTGATGGCTCAGTGCAGATGCAAAAGTAACAGCTTGATTCTCAGGTTTATTATGTTGTGAGGCATTTGAAACAATGCCTATTTAAAAGAAATTGGATAGTTATGGATCTTCAACTGCAAGTACTTTGGAATGCTATCTTTTATTTCTGATATTTGATCCTATACAGTATGAGGAATATTTTTTTCTCAGTTTGGCTTTCCTCCAATATATTCCGGACAGTTCCAGGGGCAGTCGGTCAATTCATAATGAATCAGAAACTCAAACACTGAAAGTCAAAATAACCATTTGATCTCAATACTGTGTAAGTTTTGGTATTTTATTATAGCATTTGAAAGGCAGCTACTATAGAAAAGTAAACTCTAAACAAATTGTAACCAGCATCAAGAGGTCAAGGGTTTATGTAATCACACTATCAGGAGTCCTAACAATCATATCTGATAAAAACAATCCAAATTTTATTGCCTTGGTTTTCTTGGAAATACCACTTTGAAAACGAGTAGAATTTTACACATTCCTCACTGATTATATCAGATCTTTATTGCTAACTTATTTCCCAGGATTATTGTCCCATTTCACAGTATCTGTTCTCACTGGGATAGTGTAAGGATATTGTAACCACAATGACAAAGACTGGGTCATTGGGCTCAAATGCCCATGGATCTTTTACTCTCTTAAAATGCACCAATGATTCTTCTGCTTCAGAAGGACACCATTTAAAGGTGTTCTTCTCTTACAAAATAAAACAACACTAAATCAAAAGCAATCAACAACAACAACAAAATAACACAGACTCTCAGGATAATCCTGTATTCCTGTCTCTTTGTATAGGCTTATCAAAGCTAGGCTTAAAGTTAATTTCTAATTACCTTTCTTGTGATATCATTTGTCAGTCCAATGTGGTAGCTGGGAAGGCATAAGATATATGGTGCAATGGCAACAGACAGAGTATAAGATGAAATCTTAGTAACACACGAATTTTTTTCAATTTGGTATAATATTCTAAAAAGTTGTATCAGAAGAGCTGCGTTTGATGGTGGTAGTTTTTCTAAAAGACTGAACAAAGAGACAGTTATTTTAAAACAAGTTTACTCAATTTGTAAACATGAAAAAGGGGGGACTGAGTAATTGTATTTTATATATGGACCTCCATGAATGAAATGAAAGTAAGAATGTATGTTCAAAATATTGCTTGAAATATTTATCTAGATTCAGGAGCAAAATGAAGAATTTAACAGGCATACAAAGCTAAGATTATAAGCATGGTCCACTGTGACTCCCCAAGTCACACTTCTGTTTGAAAATGCTTCCCAAGTTTGTGAACTCACGAAACCCTTTGCTGTCAATTAGTATTTTGGTGAATATTTCTGTAATATATAATCTCTAATGTGTGCAAGCAAATATTACTTCATTTCATTGATGTTGTTCACACAATTTGCTTGTCATTACCTCTGCACTGCTGCTATTTTCTCCTTGTCATTGTCCTTTTCGTTTATTGCAAGCCATTCGTCATTTAACTTAGAAGTGAGCAGACTCCCTTTGATCTTTAAAAGAAATACCTTATATAGAGAGAAAACACATTTTGCAGAAAATATAAATTATGGAGATTACTCAAAACATAGTCAACTCTAAAATTTAGGTCAGATCAAACTTGCTTCACAGCTCTTAAACTTTCCCCTATTTAAAACATTGACCTATATCTAGGTCCAGTAAGTTTCCATTCAAAAGTAAAAAACAAAGAGCAGAATTTTAGAAGTTCCTCGATTACAGAAAAATCTCCTCTAGCTCTACATGTCTCTCATGAACAACTGAGCAAAGTAGGACTCATAAGAGATCAATACATCAGACCAAATACTATTTTCAAATGACAGGAATATACACCATGGTAATGTAGATCATAGTAAATTACTATCTGATTTCTGAAGTGTAGAAAATCATGTTTATTACCGGAAGCATGGGATTCCATGAGGTCATGGCTCTTAGACAAGGTCCTATCACTGTTTTTCTAAACAAACATGATTTCCATGATTGTAAATATTTAAGCTAATACTTAAAGATGATGTAGCCTTTACCTATATCTCAAAGAAGGTTCTCTTGGCAGTGGGTGAAGACTGTTACAGAAAATCACAGCTATTCAAGATATAGAGAAAGGAAATATCCTCTGGTTCTAAGCCCCACTGAGTACATATTACACACTAACTACTCATCCTTGGGCTCCAAAAATTGGTTAAAAGAGTCAAAAAGATTATACACTAGAGGATCATCAAATGGGATTTGATATTGGTCCTTTTAGAAATGTGTGGGAGGCTTCACTTTTATAGTCCAGCAATATAATATGCTTGTTAAAACAATTTCTAAACAAAGTATCATCCATGTTAGCAACAGTAACGGGTTGGATGAAATGTTGGGATTGAATTTAAATTTCAATTGAATAACAATATCATTCATGGTGCTGAAGGTATAGCAGAGTGATTAAGAACACCTGTTTCAGTCATGAGAACCTGCATTTGGGGACCAATGTTTTGTGAGACAAAGATAAGCAGATCATGAGATCATATCTGTCAGTATGGCAAAGAGACACATGAAGGAGTCACTTAGTGTATACTGAGGAAGAGAAATCTCTCTCTCAGGAAAAAGGAGAAAGTGACAGAGAATGAAGAACATTGGTAATCAAATGCATTTGACTAGGCATATGAAACAGGTGACTCCCTTATGCATGTATGAAGTGACCCTCCACACGGCCACATGATAAATGTCAAATTAAAAGATACTTAGTTACATTACTGCTCATTCTGGCTGGATTTTTGTTTGGATCCCCTTCTCTTATGTTGGGAATAGCAGAGGAATCTTTGAGCTTAATAGATGTCTCTTTCACACATCTACTATCACTCAAGGGAATGCATGATGAAGAAGAAAGACTATTCATGTAGACCCAGAGGCATCTTGAGGGTGAACAATGCAAGGATGTCCCCTACCTTTAAGATCCATGCCACATCATGCACCGATTTATTCCTTATATCCACTGCTCTTCCAGAATCCAAATCTCCCTTTAGAGTTTCAAATGATTTGTAATCGGGAGGTTTTATAAAAATTCCCTCTGTCTTTGTCCCTTCTGTTTTTATAACAGACAGTATGTCCTGAGAGGAAGAAAGGGAAATACCTGTCACACTTCCTGAAGCACAGAATACTGTATGCTTCTTGAGAACTAGACCAATGGTGTGCAAGGGTGAAGCATGAGGGATGGAACAGACAGAGAGGACCTGGAACTGGGGTTTTGCCTCAATCTTCTGTTGTACACATCCCACCCTTAGTTTAACCTCGAGATCAGGCAAGGTTTCATTTTATCCAAAATTTTCCCTAGCACATCTGATAAATGATGAGACCTACCAAAATTGATGTGGGAAATTTTCCTTCACAACAAATTGAACTCAGTTCTTGACCAAAAAGTTTTCTTCCCTCTTTAACTCTTGGGACAGTGCATACTTCGTCCTTGTCGGGCACAGAACCCCTGTGGCAACATGATGTTATTACACAAGGTCTTTCCTTTGCATCTGAAGAGAAGATGAGATCATTACAGGAATAGTGTAATTTATACAGCTCTTTAAAAAAAAACACTTTAAAACACAACAAAGATAGATGCACCAAAATGTTCATAGCAGCTCTATTTATAATAGCCAGAAGCTGGAAAGAACCCAGATGTCCTTCAGTAGATGAATGGATACAAAAATTGTGGTACATTTACACAATGGACTACTAATCAGCCACCAGAAACAATGACTTAACCAAATTCTTAAGAAAATGGCTGCATCTACAGAATATCATCCTGAGTAAGATAACCCAGTCACAAAAGAACAGACATAATATGCAGTCACTGATAGTGGGATGCTAACCCCAGAGGCTCGCACTACCCCAGAAATAACTCACAGACTGTGTGAAGTCCATGAAAATTGAAAATAAAAAAACAACAAAAAAATAGTTTTGCTCAATCCTTACCCACCAAGAACACATTGACAAATTCCGGGTTAGACCCTGTATTACATGTACTGTTTGCTCATTGTAAAAAAAAAATCTTTACACACCAAGAAAACTTTGACTATTTCCAGGTTACATCCTGTTTTACATGTACTTTATGCTCATTTGTAACTAGTAAGATCTTAATTACACTATCAAATCTTTAAAAAAAAAGTACTGACAAAAATGTATTGTATACTTTTATGCAAAAATGCTTAAACTCTGTACATTTATCTTTGTTTTTTCAAATAAAGTTGTAAAAAAAATGAAAAAAAACCAAATTTCCATTGCATAGTATCCCTGTTTTCCTGGGTTAGTCATACTGTAGTGCCTGTATCTCTTTTTTTCTTTATGCTCTACACTGTTATTATTTTTAGTGATGTATATATGTTATGGTTTTGAAATACAAGAAGTTAAAAGATAAAGAGGATAAGTAGGAGTAAATGGGGAAATCATGAAATTGTGCTAAGGAGACAAAAGATGTGCTCACACACTCTTAGGTGCAAATAGTGTTTTGTTATAACAGCTGATATTGTCTCTGGAACAAATGGAATTTTCTTCCATAATCAAGGTTAGTCTTGATATCAGAATATAGAGATCTCAAGCTAGACATGGGGGCTATTGTTTTGTTTTTGGTATGTTTTCTATAGCACTCCTCCCACACACGAAAAAGACAATATGCACGGATATTTTATGCAAAATTGCAATGGGAACTGAAGTGGTTCTTGAAGGAATGTGCAGGACTCACTTTTCTGCTGGCTTTTCGCCGAGTCTCTGGGCTTTAAGATGAATTGCCCCTGTGTCTCCGAGTTTAGTTTTTCCACAAGCAGCCCAGGCAAGGTGGGAAAAGCTGTGCAAATGCTTGAGTTTGATTTATTGAAATTATTTTGAACTCTGGTCATTATATCACACAGATATTCGTAGCCTATAAGGAGAAAATAAGAATATGAATTGAAACTAATAGTGATGAGTGTGTGCAACCCTTCCAAGGGGATTTAGTATGAACTGCTGCATTTTTTATCTATTCTTTTTCTGAATAATATGGACTGTACTCCACAAGCATTAAGAGACTTACATGGACATTATGATAAACTAAGTATGTTTAAGCTTAGAACTCTAAAATTGAGAAAAATCTCAACTTGTCATTTTATTAAACCAACCAGAGCATTTGTATTTCAGAATTTTTCTGTGTTCTACTCTGATAGTGTAAAGACCTGTCTGTCAGAGTCTAGATGTCTAAGAATTTTAAATTGTAAGTAATGGACTTATGTAGCTTTATATTAATAAATTTAAATATTTCCTACTGTAGATATCTATCTATCTATCTATCTATCTATCTATCTATCTAACTATCTATGTATCTACCTTTTCATATAGTTTGGAAGTTGGCAGTCTATAAACAATTCTATTAACCATACCAAGCAATTCTCTGTCCTGCATTTTTTCTCTTATGATGATAGCTACACTTATAAAGAGTCCATTTCCTTTCCCATTATGAGGACAGTGTTTATTGGAATCAGGGAAGTAGAATGGCCCCTGTTCCTGCCACTGCTGTTTTCCTTGACAAGGGTCAGGTTGATGCTGTATGCTGTGAAAACACATGAGGCCTTCTGGACTCACAATATCATTTTTGATTCTAGTTGGGGATATGAAACTGGGAGAATGTGGCCTAATAATAAGGCAGGATGAAGTTGTGTATATAGGCAACTTTTTTAAGCACAATATATACATTATAATCCAAGGATTAAGAAGAATCAGCAGAGGAAAGTGTACAACTCCCAATCTAGATGAGACTAAACATGTTTCTCCATAGAGGCCTATGAACAACAATAGTTGAAGTAAACGCTTTCCTTTCTGCTACTACTACGGAGGGCATAAAAACACATTCAAAGAAAAATTCAGTATCTTTAAGGAAACTGCTGTCACAAGACTGTGTGTGTGTGTGTGTGTGTGTGTGTGTGTGTGTTTGCTTGTGTGTGAGGATTTCTCATAAGAGTAAAGAATAATTCCATTCCCACTATACCATTTTTAGACTGTTTTGAGAAATAGTGACTCTGGGCCAGAATTACAATTAAACAAATTGGAATTAAATCCATGTATTGATATGCTCTCTCCTGTTTTCAGCTATTCATTCTCTAATGAAATATTAGCAAGTACGTGCTGTGTTGTGTATGTGGTTTTCCAGGAAATATGAAATGTTGGATTTTCCACTTCTGATGAACTACCTATATGATGAAAGTCTTGGTTTGCATTTTCTTCTGACACAGAACATCAGTGCTACAATCACAGCAAGATTTACATCAACATTGAGATGAAACGACTCCAGGTCCCTCCAAAAGATCAATACAGAAAATTCTAGACATGAGGGACGCACACTTGATTATGTCCTGTGGTTTGAAATACATATTCGAAATGCTGCTGAGAAACCAACAAATGACTTAATTTCTGGGGATTTTTGAAGCATCCATGATGTACAAACCCCTGTAGATGTTAGAATTAAAATATTTATCAAGGTGAAACATTTTACTTAAGTTTTCTTTAGAATGTGCCACTCAGCATTTGTCTTTTCACTGCCTTGAGTACTGCTGTTGTGTCCACCATATAAAGAGTGAAAGACCAGATGACTTTGGAACATGCTTGTATTTTCAATGATCATTGGATTAGAACAGTGAGGGCCAAGAGTTACTTACCTGCCTGGACTCAATAGCAGTACACTCTTCCATAAATGGAAAATAAAGTCAAGTATGGGCATTGAGTTTACACAGCTTATCTAGTGTATTAAAATCCTGAAAATAACTACTGAAGAAAAATAAATGTAGTCCAGTTTCATTTTCCTTCAAATAATCAAGAATATCCCCCAACTAGTTCTTTTCATGGTACATGAAAATTCTGATTAAAAATGTTCTTTGATCTCCAAAGGCATTGTTACTTTCCATTGTCCAAAGGTCACTTTAGGCATGAAAACTTCACCTTTTGATTAGCTTCTAAAATATCATCTTTGAAAGCACATTTGATGATTCTAGAATTTGAAATCTTATGCAAATGCCTCTGATTATTTTATTATTATTATTTATTTAGCAATAATTTAGTTGGTGAGAAAAAAGGCAACAGAAGGAATACATTATTCAGTCATGAAGTCTCAAAATGTCTTAATATGATCTCTCAGTCTGTGGGGAAATGCTGGTCATGAGGAGATGTGGACTGCATATTTCACACGGATTCAGAGATATGGCTTCATTACCATTTTCATTACAAATCAGGATCTACATAGTTTGGAACAAAAAGAATATTTTTTAAATTGGCCATATTTCTTACTGGTTATGAGAAATCCTCACACACAGAAGTAAAAGTCTTGTGGCCCCAGTTTTCTTAACACATTGAATTGTTCTTTAAATGATTTTCATTTTAATTGTAGACTTATTTTTTTTGGAACTATTTTGCGCCAATATATATTTTTGTACCATATTGAGCCTCATGCCTGATGCCTGACCAGAGAATTTGATCCCTGAAACTGGAGTTATGGATAGAGATAAGCTATCACATGGGTATTGAGAATCACTGAAATATTTCTTTGACTAGTAGCATTTTCTGTAATGATTTTCAAATGATATTTTTCCACAACAATACATCTAGAGTTTTGTTTTGTTTCTCTTTTTAGAAAAATTGTTTCTCAAATGAAAAACAATGAAATTTTCAGTTATTTTTGTCAGACCTCACACTCTTTTATAATGATATGTTATCATGTATGTGAAGACTATAATAAAGTTATTTATTATGAATGTAATAAAATATATGTTTAGTTATTTTGTTTTAGTGTGTATTTAAATTTAACACTAAATTATGGAAAAACACTGAGATTTCAGGGTTAGACCACTGAACTCAGCTAGTCTTTCCTGAGATTTCTCTGTTATTTACCTTGGAGTGGTATTGGAGCTTCCTTCTGTCCAGGACAGAACCACAGTTGGAAATCTTCAATGATCTAGGAGCAAAAAGAACAATTTCTCACAAATAGTTTGACAGTAGAGTGTTGACGAATGTAGTGATTATTTTTAATTACACTTTCCAGCCATCCAGCAGGAAAATTATTAGTGCCTGTATTAATGACATGTCTTCTGAACACAGGATTGAGTCATCAGAACTGATTTCAAAGAGAAACCCTTGTGTAGTTGCCTTCCCTCAGAGAGGGAACCTTGGCATGTTGATCCACAGTAGAAGAAAATACTCCATTCAGACATCAACACTAACCAAGGCCAATCTTATTACAAAATTACTCACAGGTCTTTACAGTCTGGCAGTCCAGTAGTGAATGTTGACTTGACATGAGCACACACCTAGTACCCAGATAGCCATATACTCACAGTGATTATGCTGACTTGAAAAAGGAACATTTGAAACATATGGTTAATTTGGCAACAGTTAGGGAAAAAATGAACAACCAGAAAAAAAATAGAGAGAGAGAATGAGGCTTTGAGGATGCCGAGGAGCACACACAGCCTTTGACTTTCATGCATAGATAGCCAGTCTATGGAGAGGACAAAGATGTGTCTAGCCAAAAAAAAAAAAAATACCAGACACTGAAAACAATTTCCACAACATAATTACTTCACATAGAGTTATGGATCCATTTGAAACAATCATATAAAAAGAACATTCTATTGAAATAGTCAAAACCTCCAGAATTGACTACAATGATAATATGCTCTAATTGGAGTTATCATTAGTTGTACATTCTTGTTGATTCATGATTAAAACCAAGGAATTGTCCCTTAGAGTTCTTATGTATTACACTAGGTCACTAAAACCTACTGAAGCAGACACTCATACCTCCACACACCCAAACATGCAAAGAGAGGAATGAGTGAGACAGACGAGAGACTGAGACAGAGAAACAGACTGACACTCAGAGAGACATCATACAACTCACAGGCAGTGATAGAGCAAAACATACTCACACACACACACACACACACACAAGATAGAGAGAGAAAAAGACAGACAGATATACAGACACACACACACACACACACAAGATAGAGAGAGATAAAGACAGACAGATAGACAGACACACACACAAACACACACACACACACAGAGAGAGAAAGAGAGAGAGAGAGAAAGAGAGAGAGAGAGAGAGAGAGAGAGAGAGAGAGAGAGAGAGAGAGAGAGAGAGAGAGCAAGGGAGGGAGAAAGAGGGAGGGAGGAGAAACAGACAGACAGACGGAGAGAAGAACAAAGATCTTGTTGGCTTTAAGACTGGCATAGTTTAAAACATGTGTGTGCATAGGACCAATGAGTCTTACTTTATTACAATGTCTTAGTTTTCTAATGATAGTAATAGCATAGCTTAATACCATTGGGCTTTGAGTTTCATTTCTATAGAAACTTATAGAAATATGTCAAGGAAAAATCTCTGTCAAGACTATATTTTATCTTAAATGCCTTTAGTTCCAAAAGCATAAGATTTAAAAATAAGATTTTTAAGTGTATCATAATCAAGTTTTGTGTGTATTATGTATATGCTTACACATTTGCACATATGTGGATCTTAAAAGTAAAATTCAGTTGTAATTCAAAGTAACTTGAAAATAACTTACAGGCATTTGTATCATTGGTAGCAATTTCTCAATTATGTCATTTACTGTATCGATGTTTCTTGCAGCTACACGTAAAGGCTATGAAAGATATAGGGAAGAAGGTTTTAAAATCACTTTGAAGCTCATGATTACAAAGTTAGTTATTGTCTAATATTACTTACAATCTACAAACTGAAATGACAACCTTAATATAGAACAAACATCTTATTTTCTTCACTTGAGATAACTCTGGAAGACTGCCATTCTAAAATAATCAGCACAAAATTAACTGCGTGTGTACTTGGTATTCAAACAGAACTGTAACATGTGGTGTATGATGAAGGATGACTTGGCATGAGTGCAGGAGCTCAGTGCTCTGATTTTTCTTTCATTATAGCAGTGGAATGGCAGGGAGAAGGCTTGGTTAAAATAGGGCACAGCCCTTTGCTTCCTATCTAGACTTCCAAATTTTGACAGCCTTACTTTCATGTACAGCATGTGCAAAGTTCTAGGGAAATCAGGATAAATAGCAGCATTTAAAAAAGAAAACAAAATAAAAAACAAACAAAAATGAAAATTAATAAGACAAAACAAACAAAAGTTGAGTGATAACTCTATGTCCTTCTCTGTGTATAGTTAGATTATAGGTATACAGTACAGAAATCTGTAATGGTGATAGAAGGAGGAACCCAAATTAATAATACAGATATATCCATCACTTAATAATCCCAAGACAAATCAAGGTGCTGTGTTTTATTAGCTCTCTATTATCTCTCACAGAGACCTGACCTAGGAAGACAGTAAGGAGAAAGTAGCATGAAATTAGATGATAAGAATCTGAGATGATACCACTGCTATATGAGAATTTAATATGTTACCATAGCATATCACAGTGACTAGATCTTCATGAGGATATTTTCTATAGCATTAGTTATCTGCAATATGTGTTATAAGTGTCTAGGAAACAATCCCTTAAATAATAAACATACCACAAGTACCCCCTCGCTATCCGTAACAACCACCTTGAACCAAGACCAAAGGAAACTACTTCATAAGCCACCGCTTTCACAGATTCTTAATTTAGTTTCTTCTATCCCCTGGGCATAACCTACTGCCCTGAAAATCACCATGTGTGTGTGTTATATATGTGTGTATGTTTATGTGTTTGTGTGTGTGTGTGTGTGTGTGTGTGTGTGTGTGTGCGCGTTCATATCTGTTAGCAATACTGAGCATTTGCCACAGATGAAATCAAGTAGCAGAGGCGAGAGAACATTTCCTTACAGGACTCTCCTGCTCTTTTCTGTACTGAGGTCACATCTGGTTTGACCAAGCTACTGAGCGATCTCCTGATTTATGTCACTGATTCTAAATAACTTTCATACTACATTTTTCTCTTTAATTACTCTTTTGCATAACCTTGAAAGTCATCAGATCAAATTGTGTGGTGAACATTATACACATCTTTGTACGTTTAGTGGATTTTTAAGTGTGACATGTTAGAATATTGACTCTAGGTATATTTTATATCCTTAGGAATTTATAAGACAGACACATGGTAATCCTCTGAGAGACATTCCATTCTGCTTTACAGTAGGAATGGATTTCAATGAACTGCATCCTACTTAACAGTTAAATTTCTTATGTGTACTAAATGCAATAGTAAATGGAGCAATAATATAAGTATTATTTAATAGTTATGTGTGTAACTCAATAATAAAACTACTATATAGTATATGTGAGTTGAGGAGATTATCCTAAGCATTACACACACACACACAAACACACACACACACAGAGAGAGAGACAGAGAGAGAGAGAGAGAGAGAGAGAGAGAGAGAGAGAGAGAGAGAGAGAGAGAGAGGAGCGCAATGGTAAGTTAATAAAAATGATTTCTAAACCGAAGTAGCATGAAAAAATATCTTTATGCCTAGAATATTCAAATAAATACAAGGATAAAGAGCCATGATTAAGTAGCTGGCCTTCCTAAGCAGGTTTAAAAATGCAAAGACACACTAAAGAGCAGAGGACAGAGGTCAACAGAAAAATGTTATAAAACATGGAGATGTGGAGAGCAAATTGGTTCTTGATAATATTTAACTTTGTCTAAGATTTGTCTATGATTATCTTATATAATAACAACAAGTAGCTGAAAAAATCAGATGCAGATATTTGACTCCAACCAATTAATAGAAGTTGTTGACCCCTGTGGTTGAATTAGGGAAAAGCTGCTGACTCCTGTGGTTGAATTAGGGAGAAGCTGGAGGAAGCTGAGGAGAAGGGTGACCCTGTAAGAGGACCAAAAGTCTCAATTAACCTGGACTTCTAAGACCTCTGTCACTGAATCAGCAGACAGGAAGCATACACCAGTTGATATGAGGACCACAACTCATATACAACAGAGGTCTGTGTTCAGTCAGAGAAGATGCACAAAACCCTTAAGAGGCTGGAGGCCCTGCCCTAGGATTTTAGAAGATTGGTAGGGGTAGGGTGGGGACATTCTTGTGGAGAAAAAAGGGAGGGAGGAAGTATGTATGGCATGTGGAACAGTAGGAGGGTGGACTTGGAGAGGAATAAAACCTTGAGTGTAAAAAATAAATTATAAAAATAAAGTAAAATAAAACAATCATTTTGATTAGACAGAAATATTTTAAAATAAATAATAGTGGAACAACACTTAACTTTATATATAATCAGTAAGAATTCAAGCAGTTTAATTCTAATAACTATACTTGACTTGGAAATGGAAGCTGTTGCAACTACCTGACTGAAAATTAAGTCACTTAAGAAAAAATATTTTCTCTTTTTTTTTTGTTACTTCAGTATGTGGATCAATCTTGCTTCATATGCTTTCAATATATCACACATAAAAGACATGTGTGTGCATGCCTTACACATAAAGTTTTTTATATATGTAAATGCTTCCTATCTCTGCCCCCCACCCTCCTATGTCTCCATCTTCCATCACTCTGCAAACTGCCTGTCTCTCTGCTAGTCAGGAACTTGAAATACCAGTTTTGGTTTGTGTTAACATACACTGTCACAGCATGGGATGTCCTTAGTGAGAATCTGCAGTGAGAATGTGTTGTTCATACTCTTCTTGGCTTCATTAATACACCTGCTCAAATGTAATAACAACATACAATATAGCAAAATTAATTGGCTAGTAGCTCATTTTAAGCTAATTACTTAATATTTTATAAGTACCAATTTTATAAGTGCCATCTTAGTGTTAAATGCAAGACAATCATTTAGCAATATGTATTATTGGATTAGAACATATTTTAAAAATATTTCAGAACCAAAGACATGGTCAGGAACATTGACCTGTGCCTCAGAACTTTTTCTTTGCAAAGTTGTCAACTGGACTATATCTGAAATGAACTTCAGTCCAAAGATAGAAAGCAGACCTGTGATCCAGATCTTGAGGTTGGAAAACACAGGCTTCTGACTTGGACCTTGACATGGAGATCTGGAAGCATTGTGGTCATGAAAACCTTAGGCCCAGGCAAGGAACAACACACTAACCATTAATTCCTAGGGACTGAGGAAAGTGGATCTCTGAGTTTAAGGTCAGCCTGGGACAAAGCAAGCTCATGATGTAGGCTGGGTAGTACATGCCTTTAATCTGAGCCACACCTTCTGCTGGAGGCCTACATTGGAAGAAGACTCACTCTTCTTTGTCTGGTTGTACTTATTTGCCAGGATATCTGTAGCTATCTACTTCTTCAGGATTCCAGAATCTACAGAAGCTCAGGTGACACAAACCACCCTCAGCAATGAACTTTTTTTACTAGAGTTTTTTGACTTCCCACACACAGCTGCCCATACTGGGGTTAGTTGGACTGCAGATCTTACATTATTACAGTTAATTCTCTTAATATACTGACATGGTCTAAAAGTTCGGTGGCTCTAGAGAATGTTCTGTGACAAATTCACCAGAGAAAGCAAAAATCTACTTGACCTCCAAGTAGGAGGTAGCAGATAGGTTCAATATACATGGTAGAGCAACACCTATGGAGGGGACTTTAAATAAAGAATAACGAGTACTGTTTACTGCAATATAAAGAGGAGGCAATGAATGCAGAACCTCCTCAAAATAAAAATGAAATATGTGGTAGACAAGAGAATCTAAAGCACCATCCAGTGAACATCTAATCAACAACATATTGAAGATAGTCTACCTCATATATTATTAATATAGAAATGAAGCACAAACTGCAATTCTCATATCAGTATGGAGTTAAAGTAGAATCACAAGTAAAATACCTTTTGATAAAATAGTACCATTTCTCTTTCTGTTCTTTCGAACTGTAATGTCAAAAGTGAAAAACAAAATTAGAGTCTTAACATCGCTAAAACTTTTAAGATTATTTCTCATAAAATTATAATAACCCAATGCCATCATAAGGGGGCAGGTTTAGAGGATATTCTCCACAGGAGTGCCATTCTGAATGACATGTTTCACTGGAACACTTGTATGACAGGAAGCTGAATATACTGTGGTAGCTAATTGGGAATGTCAAGACTTGACTATTTTCAAAGAGCTGTGTGACTATGACTGGGCCAAATTGACTCCTAGCTTTAGTTTAATATAAAAAAGAATAGGTAAGACAGTGTCTTCTTAGCGTGAGGTCATGTTCACATAGAAAGGTGTCTTTATTCAAACGAAACCACAACTAAGGTATATGACTTTGGTATGACCATACCTAACCCAGGGCGAACACATTTTAAGAAAAGAACAGTAGTATTAATTTCCTCCTGTGAATTGCAGAATTGGCATACAAGACAGGAAGACCCAGAAACCAGTGCTTCATCTCTGAGAGTCATCGGATTAACTCTCCTGATAGAAATTAATGATGCATCTGCCACTATTCCACTGTAGAATTTAATACTCTAAGGTAAGCTTAAAAAAAATTCACAATGGTAACATTTTATAACTATAATTTCAATTTTGAATGAGTTAGAATTCACTGATATTTGATACATTTTCTGTCTTAAAGTCATCAACATTATCTGGTTGAGCAATTGTTTTGTTATCTAAACAGCAATCATTACCCAGTACACTATTCCTCTACCCCATGCTCACAACCCTAGGTCAGGTATTGTTTTCTCTTTCTGAAATTAATTATAGATGCTGCAAAGATCTTTCATGGCAGAAGTTTCTTTTCACCTTTGCCATGTTTCTAACATCCATAAGTCAAGCTGAATATTTGTATTGATATCCTCGGTGACTTCCTGTGGAATTATAAGCTGATTGTTGCCCAAAGACTGGTGTATTTATATTTTTAACTTTAACTGCGCACCTCACTCACTGTATACTCTGCTTACAAAAATATTTTTCTGGAGTGTGGATTATATCTGTGCTCCTTAACCACACCCATATATACATATACATATGCATATATATATATCACATCTAATATCACTAAAATAAAAAGTGGCATAGCAGGAAACCTCATAGGTACTTGATTATGTGTAGGGGATGGCTCTGATACTTTGATTAGGAAGCTACTTGAGAACACCGAAGATCCTATTACCCAATGATTATTTGTCAATAAAGATGCTAAGGGCAATGACCTAGATGGAATAGGCAGGACTTACAGGTTTAATACAGAAAGTCTAGCAGACACGGGGGAGGAGAAAAAAAAATTGCCATGATACAGAGGAAGAAAATGTCACAAGCTATTTGGTGTCTAAGGCAGGTTGGCCATTGACTGCTTCCTAAACTGGCTTGGGGTAGCAGGCAGGAGATTAGAAACATGATTCAGCAGAGGTTAGATTTAGCATGCTAAGCTAGGACTAATGTGACTGATCAAACGAAGTTGAGGGCAGATTAACAGGTGCTGAGCTGGGAGTAAAAAGAAGGAAGGCTGAGAAGATCCTGACCATTGAGCTAAAGCATATTAACATTGGCTAATGTGTGTGTGTGTGTGTGTGTGTGTGTGTACCATTTTCAGATCAGTTGGAACCTTTTTTTTTTTTTACCTTTATCCTTGTCAGTTGACCATTAGTCACTAGTTATATTCTGCTAGGCAGGCATTCAAATACTTGAGCATTCTACTAGTAACTATTTTTGTCTATTAAATTAAATGCTCTTTATTACAGAAATTAACCGAGTAGTATTGAAGGTATTGTTCAAAGTAAATTATACTATGTAGCGTTATTAGAGAGAAATGAATTTGTGTATTTTGAAAACCTAGACAATTCCAGACATTATGGGAAAAAGAATGTGTAGGATGTGGCAACTCCTTGCTTTGAGCACATCCTTCTTAGTAGGCAATGTACCTCGGTTGTGCTCCAAGATTCCTTAGGAGTTCTGATGAACATCACAGATCAAAAACTCATATACTAATACATCTAAAATGTATGTTGTGGAAAACGTAGAAAAACTAGAGTCATCACAGTTGGGGGAATTTTGAGTCGGTAGCCTATATACAATGAGACTAAAATAAATTATTTTGCAAACATTCTGGTTAATTGGTTTAACCTGTGAACTATCATGCAATACATTCCCACAGTTTATCTTACTGTTGTCAGTACAGGTCCAAACTGTAGGTCTTACCGAAAGGTGGCCAAAAAGTTCCCAGTGGGCCACAACAGGAAAATGGTGTTGCAAGTACAGGTTTTGATTTTCTTGATTAGATCTACGTCATCCGTGGCACACAGGTAATTCAGTGGGATGATACATTTGATCTTAAACTTTTTCTTTTTTCTAGAAAGCGAATAAGCATCTCTGTTAGTGTGATTTGTGTTGTGAATTACTATACAATTAACACACAAACACATACACACACAAACGCACGAACACATACTCACATATATATATATATGCCTGTGTGTGTGTTTGTGTGTGTGTGTTTGGTGTGTGGCATATACATATCAATCTATCTATCTATCTATCTATCTATCTATCTATCTATCTATATAACATTTTAAAAAGGCCAAGTGATTCAAAAATTTTTTTCCTTAATTTAGATAAATAGTAAATATTTTTCATAATGTCCATAGTTATACAAAAATATTAGTTAAAATATTACTTAAATTTTTGTACTTTAATTAATTACATTTAATAATCTTTCCAAAATAAATGATATACAAATATTGTTTAACTGAATAAAATTCATTTTCTATTGTTATCTGTACACTAGAAAGTCACATCAGCTCACTAAAGTGGCTGTTTTAGTAAATGTATAGCACATATTTTATACAAGTAAACAAACAGATTTATCCCAATAATTTAAACAAATAATTAAAAATTTGTCTTTTTATCAAGCATTCTGATCTTATCAAAGTTTTTGTAAAAAACAATAATCTTGGAGGCATGAATTTTCTTCTTTCATTATTCCATTTATGTGGAGTTTGTCCTTTGAGAAATTCACATACATACACAATTTGCTCTGATTACTTTTTGTTGCTCTCTCCTTTCCATTCTTTCTGTTGAAAGAATCCTTCACAGATTTGTGACTGTCCAATTATTTTATAATAGAGTGAATATTACGTCTCTCTCTGTGTGTGTGTGTGTGTGTGTGTGTGTGTGTGTGTGTGTGTGTGTGTGAACTTGGGGATGTAAATATTCACTGGACAATGTGAAAGACTGACTGTGAAAAAGAGTACAGAACTGAAAATACTGACCTTCCCTCTGCCTAAAATACAGAAGACAATATGACAGAAGTGTAAGACTTGATTCAAAAATACTTTATGTAAGTAATTCCCTAGAGTCATACAGAAACAACTAAAGATGTGTGCAGCTAACCATCAGACTGAAATGGGGTCCCCAATGAAGGAACTAGTGAAAGGACTGAAGTAGCTGAAAGGCTCTGTTAACACCATGGGAAGAATAACATTATCAACCAACCATACTGGCAAGAATTCCCAGGGACTAAAACACCAACCAGTGAGCACACATGGAGAAACTCATGGTTCCAGTTTATGTCGCAGAGGACAGCATTGTTGGCATCAATGGGAAAAGAGGCCTTTGGTCAAGTGAGGGTGAGTTTCCCAGTGTAGGGGAATGCCGAGGCACTGAGGTAGAGAGGTGGTTGTGAGAGGGAAACAAGCAGATAGGGAGGGTGGATATGAGTAGGTGAAAGGGGAATAACATTTGAAATGTGGATACAGAGAATATTCATTAAAAACAAAAAATAGGAAAAAATCATCACTCAAGCACACAATGAAATGCTGTCTCTCAATGTCTGTGATAGCTGGTAGGCAGTGGAAAAGAAAAAGCTCTTTGATAAATACAGCTAGAGATTCAGTAGGGCCTGCCAACTTCATTTTATTTGAGTATTCTAGAAAATGATAAGACATATACATGCAAACTCTGGATGCAAATTCATGTAAATTTTTGTTTTTTTCTGTTCTTATTCATCATAATTATAAGCAAGTTAAGAATAGTGGTCCACAGCTATACTATTAGCACTCATGAAGTAATGGGTGTACAAAGAGACTATCGATAGCCTATGATCCACAACAAGAATTTGTCCAAAGAGAAGGTGGAGAAAGGAAGATGGATAGAAGAGAGAGAACAGCAATGTGTTAAATAAATCAAATAGAGCATAGCCATGTAATGAATATTAATATTCGATTGAAAAAAGAAGTATCTATATTTGCTTTTAACATGGGTGAATAAAAGAATTGCTATATTGAATGAAATAGCTCCTCACACACACACGAAAAAAAATGAAAAAGAACATATTTTATTTTTATACAAAAAGACCTAATTAAAGTGTAGGATATCATAGAAAGGAATGCATGTTGTGCATACTCACAGGTTATTAGATATAACCAACACATCATTAAATAAAGACAGATGTCTTTTCTTTCTTTTTCTGCCACCCGTGAGTTCAACAGGGCCTTGGCAAATCAAGGTTCGGAGATTCTCTCCCATTCCTTCCTTCACAAGGATTTCCATTTAGACAAAATAAGAATTCTCCTGGTACAGGCTTCCACCTAACAGAACAAATATTCACTGCATGAGTTTTAAGAGCAGTAGTGTTCATACTTAATTTGAAGGGGTTCATGATATTAAAACACAGAAATAAAGTTGAAAGAGAAAATCTGAGAATTATTATATCAACATTTATAATGATAACAGCTAATTCAAGGTATACATGTGTGAAATTCAAAACTAAAAATGTGATATTAAAAGATAATTGTAACTAAACATAAATGACATGTTTATGGAAAATATGTTAGGTAATTAAAAAATTAACCGTACTTAAAATTTTCAGACAGCTTTTGTGCATTTTACAGTCTCCACTGATATTCCAGTATCTCTCCAAACCTCTCCATCTACTGTACTATGCTAACTATCAAAGCCCCTCTCCATCATTATGAATGCAAAGTTACTGCTACTCAAGTTCTCCCCATTTTTATCTCCTGATAGTCTTCCATCTTTATTGCACAGCGGTGGCCATAACAAAACTGTTTCTTTATTATTTTTTATTACACTCCATATTTAGTCCCTTTGTTTTCCACCCCATACATCTTCCCAGAACCCATGTTTACACTAGGATGTCCCCATTCCACCTTTTCCACCAGATCTAAACTCCTGGGGCCAAATTTGTTTTTCTCTTCTCCAAAGTCTTCCACCTGCCTCTGAACATGTTTCCTCTTTTATCCAAAAGAAAAATCTTCCCTTGTAATAATGGAGTGAGTAATCTTCTGTAGGTTTCTTTACTGTGACCTGCTCATACAAATAGAAATTTTTGACATATTTCCTCTAAATAAATATAATTCTGCCCAAAACTTATTGAACCTTTCAAAGACTAGGGGAAGCAGCACCGAATTTTTACTTAGAAAGCATTTAGTATCACTGTGAAACAGAGTCAGGAGAAATGGCAGCCAATATTGCCATCACATGCTGCAACATAATATGAAGACATGTTAAACATAATACCAACTCATTTTAGCAATAAACAAAATTGAAAGTAAATAAATATGCCTGAACAGCAGTTCCTGTATAATCTGAATTAATATTCTAATACTTTAAATAGATTCCAAACAGCACAATATGTGTTGGAAAATATAACAATTTAAAGAAAACTAGATACTTCTGAGAAGTGGGTTTAACCAAACAGTGTGATTAGATGATTAAAAAAATTGTATTCATGTTTGTAAAAACAATTGGGTTTAATATAAAATAATCTTCACTCACAAGGAAAACAGATTTTTAAGGTTTACAGAAAATGTTCTCATGTAGGCTCAAAGCATATCTCTCCTCACATAATATTGTTGTTTAAAGAGAAGATTTGTAGTGAATATTCCTACATGATTGCCTTTTCAAGAAACCATTGCTGAGTTGAGAGTTAGTTCATAGGATCTGAAGGAATGAAGACAGAACATTTTCTGATATCATTTGTCTATCATGAGAATCAAATGAGTTCTAAAAGTACCTTTTCCGTGGAGCCTGGAAAGGAGAAGTTCTCAATGAACATGAACTTGATTTATCTTTTCTACCACTGCACACCAAACTGGTGACTGCAGTTGTCAGACAAACCACTGAAGTCTGAGGCCTCAGTGGTTGTCAGGAAACAGGTCTATTGTGATGTCACTAGTCTGAGGTTCATGCCTGGTGACATGGTGGCACATCCAGTGCCTCGCCTCATACCTAGTGACTCTCAAAATTATTTTTATAATAATTGTTGAACTGTAAATCTTGTAAAGAATAACATTTTCACAACCATATACATGCACGTGAAAGTTATATTTTATAGGCAATAGAAATTAGAGACTGATGGATGGATGATATATCAATAGACCAACATAACTACTCTGTTGGTGTTTTCTTTACCCTAATCATGCAATTAGAATATTGAGACATATATTATGTGAAAATGACACTGTCCAAAACATATGATAGATCTTTCAAAAATTATGTAGAAAGAGGAGAGTTTTTATGTAGAAAGCATTTAAGACGTATGAGATGCAAAGAGTCAGAAAAACAGCAACCGAAGGTTATCATCACACACATAAAGCAACAAAGATATTTTACAAAACAATACCAACTCATTTTTATGATATTCAGTATTTAAATATTAAATGAACATGCTTGGAAAATGATTTTGTTCTATCTGAATGAACATTTAACTACTTAAAAATTTTTATAAACATACCATATGTAGAAACAAAAACAATTTGCAGATAACCAGAGTGTTTCTGCCCGGCTATAGGAGGTGGCCTCTTCATTTTGCATATCCCCAAATGTAGTGAGTCACAGTTAAGGTCACAGTCTTTGATTATTTTGTGGAAACCTTGTTCCAGGTCTCTCTCATCCTGCAGAAGCCTGCCATCTTCTTACCCTTGTCTGTTGCAAATATCTATTCATGTTCATGGTCACCTAGAGATCTCTCCTGACCTTCCCTTACCTGTCCATAAACCCCATATTCTCCCTCCCACTCAGTTTCCTCCCTCCATCTGCCTGTTATGACTTTCTTATTTCCCCTTCTAAGGGAGATCAAAGCTTGAGCTTTCCTTCTTGTTTAACTTCCTTGGGTCTGTGAAGTGTAACATGGTATAGTTAATCTATCCACTTATAAGTGAGTCCATACCATGCATGTCCTTTTGGGCCTGGGTTACCCTATTTGTATGCATACTTTATGATATCCTTGTATTTAATAGCTGAATACTATTTCATTGTGTAGATGTACATATTTTCTGTTTGCTTATATATTTTGTTGTTCGTTTTATCTATTCTTCTGTTCAGGGGCACATAGATCTATTTCAGTTTCTGGCTATTACAAATAAAGCTGCTATGAATATATTTAAGCAAGTATCTTTCTGGAATGTTGAAGCAACATTTGGGTATGTGCCCAGGAGTGGTATAGCTCGGTCTTGAGATATAACTATCCCTAGGTTTCTGAAAAAACTCCTAAGTTGATTTGCAAAGTGGTATTACCAGTTTACACTCCTAACAATGAAGAAATGTTCCCCTTGCTCCTCCTCCTTATCTGCATGTTGTTTCTTGAGGTTTTGACCTTTGCCTTGCTGATGGATTTAAGGTGGAATATCAGAGGTGTTTTGATTTGCTTTTTCTTGATGTCTAAGGACATTGAATATTGCTTTAAGTGCTTCTCAGACACTCAAGAGTCCTCTGCTGAGAATTCTCTATACCCCATTAAAAATTGGGTTATTTGTCTTGTAGGTATTTAACTTCTTGAATTTTTTTGTAAGTCTTGGGTATCAGCCCTCTGTCAGATGTAGGGTTGGTAAAGATATTTTCTTTATCTGTAGGTTGCTGATTTGTCCTATTGACAGTGTACTTTGCCTTAAGGAAACTTTCTGGTTTCTGGGACAAGTTATTCAGGTGTTGGTTTATACCTCAGGCCATTGGTGTTCAGGAAATAGTCTCCTGTACGAATGCTTTAAATGGGATTTGTCACTTCTTCTTCTATAAGAATTATTGTTTCTTGTTATAAGTTGAGGCCCTTGATACACTTGTACTTAATTTTTTTTTTGCAGAGTGATATGTATGGATCTATTTTTATTCTTCTAAATGTAGACATCCAGTTAGGTTAGTCTAGCATCATTTGTTGACAATAGTTTTATTTTTCAATTTTATGATTTTGGTTTCTTTATCAAAAACCAAGTTTCAATATGTGTATGGGTTTTTTTTTTTTTTTGTGTCTTGATTCAAATCCATTGATCAAATTGTCCTTTTCTGTACCAATGCTATTTATTTCAAATCACTATTTTGCTGTAATACAGCTTAAGGTAGGGATGGGGATGCCTCCCAAAGTTCTTTTATTTATTTATATTTTCATTTATTTATTTATTCATTTGTGTTTTAATTTTTATTGGTTGTTTTATTTATTTACACTTCAAATGTTATCCCCCTTTTCCCAGTTTCACCTCCCCTGAAAAACTTTCTTCCCACTCCCTTCACCCCTCCTTCTATGAGGGTGCTTTCCTAGCCACCCTCCTACTCCTACCTCACTGCCCTAGCATTCCCATATACTGGGGCATAAAGTGTTTACAGGACCAAGGGCTTCCCCACCCACTGATGCCAAATAAGGCAATCCTGTGCTACATATATGGTTGGAGCCATGGCTCCCTCCATGTGTAATCTTTGGTTGATGGTTTGCTCCCTGGGAGCTCTGGGGTTCTGTGTGGTTGATATTGTTGTTCTTTATTTGGGGTTGCAAACCCTTTCAGCTTCTTCAGTCTGATGGCTGTCTGTGAGCATCCACATCTGTATTGGTGTTGAAATCTCCCACCATGAATGTGTGGGGTACAATTTAAGCTTTAGCAATGTTTCTTTTGCAGATGTTAAAGACCATGTGTTGGGGTACTGATTTTTAGAAATAAGATTATATTATGCTAGATTTTTTTAATGAATATGAAAGAAAATAAATAAGAAAGTGTCTTTCCTTGTATCTTTTGACAATTTTTGTTTAAAAGTTTATCTTATTAGATCATAGAATGGCTCCTCAAGCTTGTTTCTTGGGTCTATTTGCTTGAAAAATGTTTTAGCCCTTTAGGATGAAGTAAAGTCTACCTTTATGACTGAGGTGTGTTTCTTGTATGCAGCACAATGAGTCTTAATTTGCATCCATCCTGTTAGCATGTGTCTTATTATTGTGGAATTGATGTCATTGATGCGGAGAAATATTAATGACTAACGGTTATTTCCTGTTATTTTGATATTGCTGGTGTTAGTGTGTGTGTGTGTGCATGCACGCACAAATGCTTGCATGTGTATATGTGAGGGAACATGTCTGTTTTCCTTGTTTTTGCTGATATGGAATTACTTATTACCTGTGTTTTCTTGGATGAAGTTAGCATTCTTGAGTTCAAATTTTCTTCTGGTATTTTTGTAGGTGTGAATTTTTGAGTAAATATTATTTGAATTATGATTTGTCTTGAAACATCTTTTCTCCATATGGTGACTGAGAGTTTTTTCTGGTATAGTAGTCTAGGATGCAACATGTTTTTTTTTTTTTTTTTTTTTTTTAGACTTTTCAAGATATCTGACAAGGCCCTTGTAGCTTTTAGGGTCTCTTTTGAAAAGTCTGGTGCGATTCTGATAGGTATGCCTTTGTACATTACCTGCTCTTTTTGACTTGCTCCTTTTAATATGCTTTCTTTTTCCTATAGCTTTTGTGGTTTGATTATTATATGGTGGGAGGATTTTCTTTTCTGCTGCAGTTTAACTGGAGTTTTATAAGCTTCTTATATGTTTATTGGTATTTCTTATGTTAGGTTGGAATTTTATGATTTTGTTGGGAATATTATCTGGCACTAGGAGATTGGACTCTGTTATACAGAAGGCAACTTGAAAATGACTGTAAAATTGAAACTATAAATACACTGAAATAGACCTGTTCTAGCTTATCTAAAATAAGTTCAACATAATCATAAATTTATAGGTGATAGGTTCATTATAACATGACTTATCGAGGGCTGAAAAACTGGGACCAGGAACAGAACTTTGGAACTTCTGTTTCCAACCGGTGGCGACTTCAGAGTGCAGAACAGAGCCAGACACATCTGCCACGCATACCGAAGCCTCTAGGGGTTGAGAAACTAGTAAGTGGGAAATCTGGACGGCTGGGGAGCAGAGAGATCTCTGCAGAGTTCGCATGCAGGACGCACCCTCCGATCTGCCTGATCCGGGGACCAGGAACAGAACTTTGGAACCTCTGTTCCCACCCAGCGACTCTGAGGCATATAACAGGCCTGGGCCCATCTGCCACCTGGACCAGTGGACATCCAGGGACACAGACCAGATACAAGGGATAGGTGAGAACATATCACTCACTGACAACAAAATGGCAAGAGGAAAGTGAAAGATTATATCCCAAGGAAACCAAGACAACCTGGCAACACCAGAACCCAGCTCTCCCATAACAGAAAACATTGTAATTCCAAACACTCAAGAAAAAGAAGACGCAGACCTGAAATCATACCTCAAGATGCTGATAGAGATACTTAAACAAGAACGGGAGGAAAAGGAAAAGATTCAGAAGCATTTAAAGAGGAAACATGTAAAATACTCAAAGAACTCCAAGAACAAGAGGAAAAGAGAAACAAAGAAATAAAGGAATGGAAGAGGGAAATTAAAACGGAAATTGACACAATAAAGTAAACACTAAAAGAAATAACCCTAGAGGCAGAACATAAAAAAAAAAAAAAAAAAAAAAAAAATCAGGAGTCATAGAAGCAAGCATGTCCAATAGATTACAAGAGATCGAAGAGAGAATCTCGGGGGCAGAAGACAACATTGCAAACATAGACAAAACAGCCAGAGAAGATGCAAAAAACAAAAAGCTCCTAACCCAAAATGTCCAGGAAATCCAAGACACAATGAGAAGACTGAACCTAAGGATAATAGGAATAGAAGAGGGAGAAGAATATCAACTAAGAGGCACAGTAAATATCTTCAACAAAATCGTGGAAGAAAACTTCCCTACCCTCAAGAATGAGATGACCACAAGCATAAAAGAAGCCTTCAGAACTCCAAATAGGTTGGACCAGAAAAGAAATACCTCCCGACACATTATAGTCAAAACACCAAGTGCCCAAAGCAAAGAAAGAATACTAAAAGCAGTAAGGGAAAAAAGTCAGGTAACATATAAAGGCAGACCAATCAGAATCACACCCGATTTCTCAACAGAGACTATGAAACCTAGAACACCCTGGGCAGACATCATGCACACGCTAAGAGAGCACAAGTGCCAGTCCAAGCTGCTATACCCAGCAAAACTATCAATCACCATAGATGGAGAGATGAAGATATATCAAGACAAATCAAAATTTACACAATATCTGACCACAAACCCAGCACTACAACGAATTATTGGTGGAAAACCCAATACAATGAGGGTAAATACAGCCTAGTAAAAACAAGAAAACTCCTAAACAAGAAAACTAAAAGAAGAAAAAGACACAAACACAACTCAACCCACAAAAGCAATAATGGCAGGAAACAGAAACAACTATTGCTAGATATCTATTAACATGAATGGACTCAACTCCCCAATAAAGAGATATAGGCTATCAGACTGGATACATAAACAAAATACAGCCTTTTGCTGCATACAGGAAACTCATCTCAGAGACAAAGACAGACACTATCTCAGATTAAAATGGTGGGAAAAAAACCTCCAAGAAAACAGCCCCAAGAAGCAAGCTGGAGTGGCTATTCTAATATCGAATAAAGTAAATTTCCAACCAAAAGTTATCAAAAAAGATAAGGAAGGATACTTTTTACTCATTACCGGGGAAATCTGTCAGGAGGAACTCTCAATTCTTAACATATATGCTACATATAAAAAAGCACCCACATTCATAAAAGAAACCCAATTAAAGCTCAAAAAAAAAAAACATTTCACCCCACACAATAATAGTGGGAGACTTTAATACCCCACTCTCACCAATGGACAGATCATGGAAACAGAAACTGAACAAGGATACTGCAAATCTAGCAGAGACTTTCAACAAACTAGAATTAATAGATATATACAGAACATATTATCCTAAAGTAAAAGAATACACCTTCTTCTAACCATCCCATGGCACCTTCTCGAAAATAGACCACATAATTGGACACAGAGCGAGCCTCAATCGATATAAGAAGATTGAAATACTCCCATGCATCCTCTCAGATCACCATGGTCTACGGCTGGTCTTTAACAAAAACAAAGACAACAAAAAGCCCACATACACATGGAAACTAAACAACGCTCTGTGAAACAATAGCAGGGTCAAAGTAGAAATAAAGAAAGAAATTAAGGATTTTCTAGAATTCAACGAAAACGAAAACAAACATACCCAAACTTCTGGGATGCAATGAAAGCAGTATTGAGAGGAAAACTCATAGCCCAAAGTGCTTCCAAAAAGAAACTGGAGAGAGCTTACATCAGTAACCTGACAGCACAGCTAAAAGCCCTAGAACAGAAGGAAGCAGATATACCCAAAAAGAGTAGACGGCAAGAAATAATCAAAATTAAGGCAGAAATAGACCAAATAGAATCAAAAAGAACCACTGAAAAAATCAACAAAACCAAGAATTTGTTCTTTGAGTAAGTCAAAAAGATTGATAAACCCCTAGCAAGGCTAACTAGAGGGCAAAGAGAGAGTATCCAAATTAACAAAATCAGAACTGAAAGTGTGGACATAACAAATTAAACTGAGGAAATTCAAGAAATCATCAGATCGTACTACAAAAACTTATACTCCACAAAATTGGAAAATCTGGAGGAAATGGATGAATTCCTAGACAGATACAAGATCCCAAAGTTAAACCAGGACCAAGTAAACCATCTAAATAACCCTATAACACCTAAAGAAATAGAAGAAGTCATCAAAAGTCTCCCAACCAAAAAAAGTCCAGGTCCAGACGGGTTCAGTGCAGAATTTTACCAGACATTTATTGGGGATATAACACCAATACTCTCCAAACTATTCCAAAATATAGAATCAGATGGAATACTACCTAACTCATTTTTTGAGGCTACAATAACCCTCGTACCTAAACCACACAAAGACCCTACAAGGAAAGAGAACTTCAGACCAATCTATCTTATGAATATTGATGCAAAAATACTCAACAAAATCCTTGCAAACCGAATCCAAGAACACATTAAAACGATCATTCATCATGACCAAGTAGGCTTCATCCCTGGGATGCAGGGATGGTTTAATATAAGGAAATCCATCAATGTAATCCACCATATAAACAAACTCAAAGTTCAAAATCACATGGTCATCTCACTAGATGCTGAGAAAGCATTTGACAAAATCCAACACCCCTTCATGTTAAAAGTCCTGGAAAGAACAGGAATCCAATGTGCATACCTAAACATAATAAAAGCAATATACAGCAAACCAACAGCCAACATCAAACTTAATGGCGAGAAACTTGAAGCAATCCCACTAAAATCAGGGACTCGACAAGGCTGCCCACTCTCCCCATACCTATTCAACATAGTACTGGAAGTCCTGGCTGGAGCAATTAGACAGCAAAAGGAGATCAAGGGGATACAAATCAGAAAGGAAGAGATAGAAACATCACTCTTTGCCGACGACATGATAGTGTACTTGAGTGACCCAAAAATTCCACCAGAGAACTCCTACAGCTGATAAACAAGTTCAGCAAAGTGGCTGGATACAAAATTAACTCAAACAAATCAGTAGCCTTCCTATACTCAAAGGACAAACATGTGGAGAAAGAAATTAAGGAAAAGGTACCCTTCACAATCATCACAAAAGTATGAAATAACTTGGTGTGACTCTAACTAAGCAAGTGAAGGACCTGTATGACAAGAACTTCAAACCTCTAAAGAAAGAAATTGAGGAGGATCTCAGAAAATGGAAAGATCTCCCATGCTCATGGATTGGAAAGATCAACATCTTAAAAATGGCCATTCTACCAAAAGCAATCTACAGATTCAATGCAATCCCCATCAAAATTCCAACCCAGTTCTTTAAGGAATTGGAAAGATCAATGTGCAATTTCATATGGAATAACAAAAGACCTAGAATAGCGAAATCCATCCTCAACAACAAAAAAACATCTGCGGGAATCACTATTCCTGACCTCAAGCTATATTACAAGGAAATTGTGTTGAAAACTGCATGGTACTGGTACAGAAATAGACATGTGCATCAATGAAATAGAATAGAAGATCCAGAAATGAGCCCTCATGTATATGGTCACCTGATTTTTGACAAAGGAGCAGTAAACATTCAATGGAAAAAGGACAGCCTATTCAACAAATGGTGCTGGTCCAACTGGCACTCAGCATGCAAAAGAATGAAAATAGACCCTTTCTTATCTCCTTGCATAAAACTCAAGTGTAAGTGGATCAGAGATCTCCACATTAAACCAGATACACTGAAATTATTAGATGAGAAAGTAGGGAAAATCCTAGAACACATAGGCACAGGAGAAAGTTTCCTGAACAAAACACCAATGGCTCAAGCTCTAAGGTCAAAGATTAACAAATGGGACTTAATGAGATTGCAAAGTTTCTGTAAGACTAAGGACATTGTCAAGAAAACAAAAAGGCAACCAACAGAATGGGAAAAGATCTTTACCAACACCACATCAGATAGAAGCCTAATATCCAAGGTATACAGGAACTCAAAAAGCTAGACACCAGAGAATCAAATAACCCTATTAAAAAATGGGGTACAGAGCTAAAGAAAACGTTTTCAGTTGAGGAACACCGAATGGCCGAGAAACATCTGAGGAAGTGCTGGACATCCTTAGCCATCAGAGAAATGCAAATCAAAACAACCCTGAGATTCCACCTCACACCACTCAGTTTGGCCATGATCCAAAACTCAGATGACAGCAGATGCTGGCGAGGCTGCGAAGAACAAGGAACACTTCTCCACTGTTGGTGGAGTTGCAAACTAATACAACCACTCTGGAAATCAGTCTGGCGATGCCTCAGAAAATTGGATATAGTACTACCTGAAGACCCAGCTATTCCACTTCTGGGCTTATACCCCAAAGACACTTTAATACACAACAAAGATATATGCACCACAATGTTCATAGCAGCTCTATTTATAATAGCCAGAAGCTGGAAGGAACCCAGATGTCCTTCAGAAAATGAATGGATACAAAAATTGTGGTACGTTTACACAATGCAATACTACCCAGCGACTAGAAACAATGACTTAACCAAATTCTTAAGAAAATGGCTGCATCTAGAGAATATCATCCTGAGTGAGATAACCCAGTCACAAAAGAACAGACATAATATGCAGTCACTGATATTGGGATGCTAACCCCAGAGGCTTGCACTCCCCCCAAGAAACAACTCACAGACTGTATGAAGTCCAAGAAATAAAGAAAACAGAAAAATATATATATATTTACAAAACAAGAAGACTTTGACTATTTCCATGTTGCGTTTTGTTTTGCATGTACTTTACACTCATTGTAACTAGTAGGTTTTCAATGCATATTGTCAAGCCCTTGAAAAAATCAAGTACTGACTAAAAAATATATTCACAGAATTTTATGAAAATTATTTTGATATCTGAAAAAACAGTACTGACAAAAATGTATAATTTTAAGCAAAAAATATTTAAAATCTGTACATTTATCTTCGTTTTGTAAAATAAAGTCGTTTAAAAAATAAAGTGAACAGCCTTTGTGAATTACTAATTCTATTATTTCCTAGGTGGCCCTCATTACTAGGCACTGCTGCTCGCTCCTACTCTCTGGGAATCTAAATCTTCTGGCCTAGAGCACTATGCTGAACTCCACTAGTCCCTATTTTACCCACATAGAAACACTACAACTGTCTCCAACTTACTAAACTGAATGTGTTATTTTCATTCCTACCACAACCGTCTCACTTCCATACCCTCTGAAAGCAGGCTCTTGTTATCCAGCAACTTAGGTCAAAACCAGGAACAGTACTAGTCTTCAGCCGTGTTGAGATTACACTCGAGAACCATGATACCTGGCTTGTATCAAAGCTGTTACGTACGATCACATTGAATTATTTCATGAAACTGAACTTAAAAAACCCAGAAAAGGCTTTATGTTTGAATGTATTCTTCTGTTCTTGCAAAACTAACTAGTTGTTTTGCATGTTTATTGCAACCTCCACTGTCTGTCCTTAGAAGTTAAGAATGACTATGCTTTACTAGTTGGGTGTTTACAAAACAGCAGCATAAACCAGAGGATTCTCAAAGCAGTTAATTGTAGAGAAGAAACCAAAAAATCAGAGAAAAAGGAGAACTGTCTCAGGTTTAATTACAAATAAAAGGATCACATCTTTTTATTCTCAGGAACCTCTCCAATTCCTTGGCCTTCTTTGACCCTGTTAAGTATGAATAGCCATAGTTGCTTAGGCCAAAACCTGACCTTGATATAGTCAAAAACACTCCTCAAATCAGCTGATTATAATCCAAAGAGATAAAAAATTTAGCACCTCTGTAATATAAAATAAAAACATAACCCAACAAAACAAGAAGTTGATTTTGAAAAATCCAAAATACTCATAGCTTCTTGAAGAGGAGATCTTGATCATCCCCTTAAACAGACATGCGCATATCCACTGCAGGTCATTTAGACTAAAATCAAGACGAATCCATTACTCATTTCCTCTCCGGCTCTTCTTGTGGCTTTTCTTAGACTTGAAATGGATAAAAGCCATTCAGTTAGGTAGCACATAAGATGCACATAGTGTGCTGACGATGATGAGTACAGACGACAGGAACAGAAGATGATGTGTGTGGGCGGAGGGGAGGGCCGGAGGCTGTTGACAGTCTCCCACTTTTTCCTCCCCAGTGCTGGGATTACATGTGAATTTGTGTGTTTTACATGGCACCAGATGTACACATGTCCTTGAGTGACTATGCAGGCTGGAAGCTATGACACTCATGTCTTCATTTTCATTTATTGAGGCAGATGTCCAGTTGGCACAACCCAATCACTGGGGAAAAGGAAATGTCAACTGAGGATCTTCCTATAGTAGACTGGCTTTGGCCATGTCTGTGAGAGATTGATTGTCTTGATTGAGTGGAAGCTCGATCCACTGAGGACAGCCTCATTTCAAGGTTGTTGGGTCTAGGCTGTGTAACTATCGAGAAAGCAAGAGAGTAAGCAGTTCTCTTCTATGATTCCTGCTTGAGTTCCTTCCCTGACTTTCTTCAACCAAGGACTGCCACCTATAAGTACAGTCTGAAAGAAATCTGTTGCTTTGGGTTATACCATTTATCCCAGCATCAGAAAACTAGAGCTCAAAATGAAGTGAGTCTAGATAACCAGTCTACCTTGAGGAACCTTCAGTGTTGGGAGTCAAGAAAGGCTTTTCAAAAGTGGTTTCTAAGGATTTGGACTGCTTTGCAAAGCAAGTACTTTATCCTTGAAGCCACTGAGATACTATTGAGTTTTTTGTTTTTGTTTTTCACATACTCAATTATTAAGAAAAAGCACTATTAAAGAGAACCCAAGTTGAGTTCTTAGCATCCACATTTGGTCTTCCAATGACTGCAGTTTCTGGGATTTCATACATTTGACCTCCACTGGCATCTGCACTCACTTCAAATACACACATATGTACAATACAAATAAAAATATATCTTAAGATTAACCTTGTCTGGGGGATTTGGGGTTGGAAAACAGGATACCTTATTTAAGAGAAAAAAATAGGTCTTAGATCCCAGAACCATTGAAACTATATAGGTCCTATGCTATCCAAACCTTTAATTCTATAAAGAAAAGCAAGGTACAAAAGAAATAGAATTCTAGGAATTTTCTGAGGGGAAAAATGTCTATTTTTGTTTTGTGATAGCTAAAAATAGCCACATCAAAACAAAATTCTTCATCTTAATTGTCTTTAAAATTGTGTGTGCTTACTCTTGCGTACACACAAAAGTAGGCACGCTCATGTGTGCAAGAGTGCACACACTCTCTCTCTCTCTCTCTCACACACACACACACACACACACACTGGTGGGCCAGCAAGGTCTTTCTAGCACTAAAATTTCAGGTGCACCTGGCTTTTGACACAGTTGCTTCAGACTGTATTCTAGTCCTCCAGCTTCCATGACAAGTACCTTATTTACCCAATGAGTCACCTTCTCAGCCAAGTACTAAATTCTTAAGATGGAGGTTTAGCCCATACCTTTCAGGAGACTTTGAGTGGCTTCTATGTCTGTGACTACAGTGGTGACCTAGGGAAGCAAAGGTCATTGGATGAGCATTTCTGTTCTCCCAATCTTAGAACATAGTTCTCCCCTCCTCCAGTTCTCATATTACTTTTTTGGCCTATTCTAAGGATACAACTTACTATCACATCTGTCGAAGGTGGTTGTTAGTTGCAGCAGGGAATGCAGTAATGCAGTCATATATCCAGAGCACGATAGCTGTTTTTTGCTTTGACCTCTATTATACTGTGCAATTAGGATAAAAAACTGAAATCCCATTTCCATATGATGAAGCTCAGAAACGACGAATGTGAACTTCTGGTTTCCATGTCTCCCTTTCCTTCTCTGCTGGGTAGTAGTGCAGCTTGTTATTTCGTGTTGCAGGAGTCTTGATGCTCCTTTTAGATTTGATTACTAAGAAGATCAGTAAAGGGCCCATATACTGCACCTGGGGATTTAGAGCGAGATCTGTGCCGTCTGTCTCTGGACCTGCTTCGATGGCGCCGTGGACTCTTGCTCCTGTGCCTTTCTCGTCGGGGAGAAGGACTATGGAAAAGGAGCAGTTAGCTCAGCACACATTTACACACGATTTCCCCTATCAAAACTGTCATGAGATAAACAACTAAGGACCTACCTTCTTCTTTTAGGAGATCTACTCCGCCTGTGGCAAGAGGAAGAGCAGGTTAGTGTACTGAGTATTGTACAGTACATTGAAAAAAAAACCACTCCCTCCTTTAAGAGTGAGAAGTACTGGGGACTGAACACTGTGACTTCTGATTTGTCCTTGTTCTATGTCTTAACTGTAGTATCTTTCTACTTCTAATACTCTGTTTGACTATGCAACCTATTTTGAACAGTCAGATAACAGCAAATATGCCATATAGATACTGGAAAAACCATTGTCTGAAAGGATCTATTGGCTGTTGAATTCTGCCAACTCCTTCAGAACTTAGGCAATTTAACCTGGTGGAGGACAGGTGGTGCAGGGGAGTAATTATAACTGAAATGTAGATCCAGGTCCAGCTTAATTTCCTGAAGACACACTAAAAAATGGTTTTTTTAAAATATAAATAGATGTGAGGGTATGAGTTCCAGTTCCCCTGTATCTGGAGTTACAGCTGTGAGCTGTCACCTGGGTTGGGGAACTGAGCCCTGTTCTTCCAGAAGAGCAGCCAGTGCTCTTACACACTTAGCCATCTGTCCCAGCCCCAAGAAATGGGTTCTTTTTTGTCTACCAATGAGGTTTTAAGGGTGATGGTTCATTAGTAATAGAGAAACATCAACACTGGCAACATGTTCCACCCTACCTTCTGGGAGAGGGACTCCGGCTCCTCCTGTAGTGCAGGGCAGGTGAGTGCCTTGGCTTGTCCAAGTCTCGGTAGCTTCTTTGTCAGTGGTCAGGTGACAGCACTCTTTACAGCTTGAAAAGAGGTAGAGGGACATTGGCTTCTAATAACAGCAGCCAGGAGGCACTTGGTTACAGTTCCCTTCCTGTTCTGTCCAGTGTACATCTATCTCAAGTGACTCTGCAACAGTGATATGACTACATGGGTTGGTAGTTATAGTGACAAAAGAATTAACAACACACAGTTCTCGGTAACCTGCCTAGGACTGACTACAATAAGAAATAATAATACTGATTTCCTTAGGAATGTGAAATAGATCCAAGTTCAGTACTGTTGAATGCAAACCCATAGTGAATATCTTTATAATAATTTCCTCTAGTTCTTCCAAAAGGGTATGTAGCAGCAGAAGCCGGCATGGCAGTGTATGTATTTAATCCTAGCACTGGGGACACTGAGGCAGGTGAGTGTCAATGAGTATGAGACCACTATGGTCTATATAGTTCCAGGACACTCAGAAGTATACACCCTATCTTGAAAAAACAAACAAACAAACAAAACGAGAAGTCAAGTGAAGCAATGCCCAGAGTGTTATTTACATACAACATTTACAGCTTGGAATTGTGGTAAAGATGTCAAACACATAAGTGGAGGGAAAAGAAAGAAGATTTAAAAAATAATATCTCAAGGGTCAAAAACAGATAATTCTGTGTTGAGAAAAAATAATTAATTACTGTTTTTATCAATATAAAACCCAACTTGAGGTTAGTTTTAGTTTTAGAGACCAGGTCACACTGTGCAGCTCTGGTTGATCTCAAACTCACAGAGCTCTACTGCTTCTCTAGAGGGTTCAAAATTAAAGGCATGTGTCATCACGGCAAGAATTTCTTTTATGTCCTTCTGGCTCTTGCACGGTGTTTGTTAGAATACAATTGCAAATGCTTTAAAGCTTTGTTACTATAAGCACTTCCACATCTCCATCATTTTAATGGCTGCTTAAAAATCATGTCAACAACCGGCCTGACTCCTTAAATACTGACAGCTGAGGAGGTGGGTTGGTTTCAACTTTTAAGCACTATAATCATTAATTCTGACAAAATATAACTGTGCCGCAGGTACCCTCTCTCCTTAAGAGTATGGTCAAGCATGACAAGTGTTTTGTCCAAGACTTTGATAGCTAGCATTCATTTACTAATTATGTAGAAATATACTGAGACCTTCATGAACACACAGCATTCTTCAGAGAAAAGTTCTGTAATCCTTGCTTTACAGAAGTAATCTAACAGAGCAGTAGGGTCTGGTACACCTCAGGGATAGAATATGCATTTAACATAGGTGAAACTGTGGATGCAATCCCTAACACAAAGGGAGAAATACCAGGACCATTAGACTCTACTGCTACTGTGACAGAGAAGAGGTTTTCAAGCCCAGGGGTATTTGATGCTAAAGCTCAGAATTTTAGTAACCATATAGCACTCTTATTTTCTAGGTACAGGCTGTAATCCTAGTATTCCTGAGCAGACTGAAATGTCTATCTTGCCTTATCCACACAATTGGGCACCCCTTGTCCAAAAGGCCCCCAAAACTAAGTAATTATTCCACAAAATTGTAAAAAGAAAAGGTTGCCATTAATTTAAAACTAAAGCTTAACAAATAAAGTGAGGGCTATTTCCTTCCTTCCCAGCCTTTAAAGTTCGATATGAGCCTTACCCTCTCGTCTTCCTCTTCCTCTTCCTCACTAGACTCCACGTCATCCATGTCCTCTTCCAGAGCACTGACTCGAGGCTCCAGTTGCTCAGCTTATTCCAGCACACACAGTTTCTACAGAGAACACAGTCAAAGTTAAAAGTCATTGCCTTTCCATATCCTGACCCTATCACTGAGCTCCTGGGGTTGATGGACAAGCCTTGGAACCACAGGTCTGGTATGATATGCCACTTCAAGACTTTCCTAAGAAGTTAATAAACCTGGAATCCCATATGCTTTTTAGAGTTCCCCGACAAACATAAGCAGATTGCTGAAGAGAACAAGTTCATTTACAATTGATTCTATTTCCAATGATTTTATACAGTGAGGTCAATGCACTGTCAATCAATTTGTGTGTCAACAAAAATGTTAACTTCAGGGCTGGAGAGATCATTCAGCTACTAAGAACACTTGCTGCACTTGAAATGGACCTGAGTTCAACTCCCAGTACCCACATGGTGGGTCACTAGTTCCAGAGGCTCTAATGCCCTCTTTTGGCATTCTCTGGTCAAAGGTGAATGTCCTCTGGCCCCTACATGCCCTGGCCCATTCACACATATGCAGCACTAATAATGGTTAGTAAAGATAACATAAAAAGCAAATGTGTTAATTTTATAAAGGCAAATTTGCTCATCTGTGTGACACATGCACATGAGTCTGCAAATATACGTACCTATGTTACCTATAGACAGCCAGAATAGGACCTCGGTGTCTTCTGTGATCTCCACTTTACTTCACTGAGACAGTCTTTACCTGAGCTGGGAGTTGCCTTTTTGGATACACTATCTGGCCAGCAAATTCTAAGCATTTATGTGTCTCTGCCTGCCAAGCTTGGGTTATAGGTACTTTGCAGCCATGCATTTTACATGGGTGCTTGTGGACTTGAACTCGGGTCCTTATGTTCACAGATCAAACACTCTTAACAAATGAATCATTTCCTAGCACTGGGCAGTTTGTTTGTTGTTTGGAAAGGTATTGGGTGAGCTTATTGTTTGTTTTTGAGACAGTCTCACTACGAAGGCTTGGTTGTCCTAGAACTAGTGCAGGTCCCCAAGCGTTGGGACTTTAGTCCTGTACCACAATGCCCGGCACAATAAACTTTCAGTAAATGTGCTCAGTTCTTTCAATATTTTACAATTTTATCTGGGAGTGTGAGTACATGTCAGAGTGCACACGTGAAGTCAGAGGACGACTGGGTGTCATTTTTTGCCTCCCCTTTGTTTTGTGCGTGTCTCTTATTCACTGCTGTGGATGCTAGCTTAGATGACTAGTAAGCTTGTGACATTATCCTTTCTCTGTCTTCCATCTGCCAGTAGTGGCCTGCTTGAGTTACTGCTGCAGGCACCAGCTCTGAATGTGGGTTCTGAGGATATGAACTCAGAGTCAGGTCTGCACAGCAAGGGGTTTACCCCAAAGTCATTTCCTCAGCCCTAACAGTTGTCCTTTTTTGTTGTTTCATGGATAATCATCGCTCTGTGATGGTTCTGAGTGATCGTTTTCTGTTTGATAGACTGGTTTGCCAGTTTGAAAAAGCAGTACTCCAGCTAAATTTGGGATAGATATCCTATAGAGCCTTTCCTCTATTTATTTTCAAGTTGGCCAACCCAAGAAACATTACCTGGTTCTTTCTCATTCCCTATCCTCTATAAATTTTGGCATAAGGACTTTTTAAGACTACTCTTAAGGCTTCAATGTTTCAGTAGGTACTTGTTCATGTGGTAGGAAAAAGGTCACCTTGGCCTCATACCTGTAGCCGAGGCAAAATGATGTCACAGACTCTCTCACTGTGCAGTAATTCATCAATGAACTCATCTACATGCATCAGTTCAAACTCTGGAAGAGAAAAACAATTAGATTAAGAAATCTGGAAATGACTTAAGTTACCTAAAGAGTAAAAGAATCATGAGCTTTTATATGAAGCTCCCTCCATGCAACACCTCTTTCCTTCCTTCCTTCCTTCCTTCCTTCCTTCCTTCCTTCCTTCCTTCCTTCCTTCCTCTGAGACAAGAACTGAAAGTAGGGCTTTGAGATTGCCTAGCTAGTATTTTGTCACTAAGGTAAATCCCCAACTGTAGCTCCCTACTACTGGGCTAAGTCCCCTACCCTGTGTCTTAGCTCTTTAAGAATGATTTAATCACATTTATTATTTACTTATTACATGCCCATGCACACGTTTTGCCACACTATATGTATGGAGGTCAGAGGGAAACTTTCCAGAACCTGTTCTCTCCTACCATATGGGTCTCAGGCTTACATCCACCATCCCAGTAGTGGCAGGAAGATCTTGAACTTGAGGCCAGTGGCTTTTACATAGCAGGCTGTATAGTGAGAGACTGTCTCAAAAATTAAAGAAACAGACAAATGATTTCATAAAACAACAACAATACTTATTTTTTGTCATGATTTGGGTATGTTTTCATTAGAAGTAGCTTTTTGAAAAAATAACAGCATAGAATTATGTATGTTAGTCCATTTTTCATTATATATGGTTTAGTTTGTTTTGCAAATCATCAGTTTGTAAGTTCCTGGCTCCACATTATTGGTATCAGCACTTTACTGTTTAGACTAAAGAATAAAGACAGTGAAGAAGAGAAAGAAGGAAATGAAGAAGAAAAAGACTCCTGGGACCTTCTTGACTCCCGAGACCTTAGGTGTTTCATATGTGGAGATGCCGGACATGTTCGCCGGGAATGCCTGGAGGTCAAGATGGCCCACCAGAGGAATAGTAGTGTGTCAGGTAAGAAAGGATTAAAAAATTGCAAATCTTAATTTGCTTGTTGCTAGGGAATCAACCCAAGTCTGTTATAACAACATGGTTTACTACTGAGCTACAGCCCCAGTACTAGTACATTTCATTTTGATAACAGTTTTGCTATTTAGTTCAGGCTGCCCTAAATTTGTGGTCTTCCTTCATCAGCTTCCATGGAATTACACATGTATAACACCTGGCTTAACATATTAATTTTTAAGTAATGTGGCCCAAGATTTTAGTTTAATAGGAGTACAAATCTGCAATATAAAAGGCTCTGGTTTTGATGCTCTACAGTGTCGAATTTAAAATAAAAAAACAAAACAATTTACATGAGAGATTGGAAAATATTTTTTAAGCCAACTATCCCTGAGACAGAAACAAGCAGCTTGTTTGGCTACATAACAAGACTGTTTCAAAAAACCTGGTAATTAAGAGTAAGAGCCTGGGAGACATGCTCAGCTGTTACTTGCTGCTCTGCTAGGGGACCTGATAAGTTTCTAGCATCTTGGATAGGCAGTGAAAAAAGTTGCCTGGCAACAACTTCTGCTACATGGGATTTGGTTCCACCTTCTCACGTTTATGCATCTGGTGCATACATGTAGGCAAAACATTAATACTTATGAAGTAAATTATAATAAAATAAAATGTATAATAAAAATTTTAATAAAATAAAAGTTATATACAAAAAAAAAAACAAGGAGGAAGTGAATACAACTTAGTGGTAGAGTCCCTATGCAATGCTCTGGCTTTGATCTCCGCATGGGCTGGGCAAGAGAACAGTGGACACATCTTTAAAAGGATCATTGCTTAAAAGTTTGCTTTAGTATAATCTTTTGAGAAATATATATCTATTGCTTATGTAGAGTATATTGCTGTACTTGATCAATGCCAGCCTTGTTTCAAAAAGTATAGCTTGATAAAATTTATAGACAAGAAATTGTTAAGACACTGGAGTTTAGGGTCGTAGCTCACTGTAGAGTGCCTGCCTTACACATGAAATCCTGTGTTCAACCCACAGTGCCACAAAAAAATGCCATTAAAATCAGTGTTCTTTAATTTTATTGATGTCTGTTTATTCATTTCTATTACTTCCCGTGAGGTAGGTTTGTCTGAGACAGTCTCATACTCTCTCCACAGTGCTGGCATGGAACTCACTGTGCAGGTTCCCTTCTAGTTCACAGAAATCATCTGCCTCAGTGCTTCAAACATTGAGATTACAAGTGTGAAACAACTTGCCTACCTGCTTTTTCTGTATCTTGATTTTTTTTTCTGTGATGTCTTCTCTCAGCAGCCCAGCTGGTCTGTAATCTTGTCAATGCTCAGCAGGTGGCTGGTTCAGCCACACAACAGAGTGACCAGTCCATGAGGACTAGACAGTCTTCAGAATGAGTGAGTACTCCGCCTATGAATGAGTTTGACAGGAAGAGAACTACTTTTCATGTGTCTTAGTTTCTTTTCCTGTTAATATAATATACCATCAAAAGCAACTTAAGGGAGAAAGTATTTATTTTAGTTTACATTTCAAAGTCCGGTCTGACAAGGCAGCAGGAGCTCGAAACAGCTGTCATATCACATCCAAAGAAAGTGAGTAGAAAGGCATGAATGCACACTCATCTTCTTCCCATTTTATACAGGCCAGAAACGGGAACCTGTTCAGTGGTATGCCCAAAGACATCCATCTCTCCTGGATTCTAGATTGATGTTGACATTTGTCTTAGGGTTTTATTGCTGTCAAGAGCAACCATGATCATGGCATCGTGTAGGAAATTTCTTGTAAGGAAAATATCTTAATTGTGACTTGTTTATAGTTTCAAAGGTTTAGTCCATTATTGCCATGGTGTGAAACATGGCAGCATGCAGGCAGACATGGCGCTGGAGAAGAGGCTGAGAGTTCTACACCTTGATTTGCAGGCAGCATAAAGAAACTGCCATGTTAGTCTTAGCTTGAACATATGAGACCTCAGAGTCCACTCTACAGAGACCACTCCACAGAGACATTTTTCTTTTCCAACAAGGGCACACCTCCTAATAGTCTTATTCCCTATGTGCCAAACATTCACACATATGAGGTTATGAGGGACATTCCTGTTTAAATAGGTAACACCAACCATCACATCATATGTAATACCAAAGATCACATAATAATTTGCAGAGTTGTCCTTATTAGGCCCATAAGTTAAAGTAACATCTATGTTCCTATTAATAATAATGTAGCTATTTAACTTATCTGAGCCTGCTTTCTCATTTTCATAATAAAATAACTAATATGGAGGATTAAGTATTGCTGTTGCATAGTAGTAAAGTATCCTTTTCTCATTGCATATTCTTCTTTTGTTGCTGAGCCTAGCTGTAAAAATTTATATTTTCATTTGCTAGCATAAATTCAATTTTAGTTTCTAATGACTAAATGTAGGAAAGGAAACATGCGTTTTATGTATGTTTTTAAGTATGTTCAAAAAGATAAAATTATACCACTGTGAATATGTTTTGTTGATTTTTACCAAAAGAGAGGTTGGGAGCTGGGGATGATGATAGATTGTAGGGAGCCATTGCTGCCAATAGATGGCGCCAGCTTCCCGCCTATTATTCAGCCAACAAAACCTTTCTCCTCATGGTGCTCAAATACCACATAAGTCACAGCCCACTCTAGGGGCATGCTTATGAGCTACTGGAAGATGCACCAATCAGGTAGCAACACAAGTCTCTTAGGCATATATAAGCAGTGCATTTTTCTTCCACGTGAGAGTCTCCAGCTCAGAGTGCTGTACAATAAAGGTTGTTCGCAGAAGAATCCTGAACATTTTTTCTGAACATTTATTTGAATTTTTCTACTGTTTATTCATGTTTTTGTTTTTGTTTTTTTGTAAATATGGCATATTACTCAAGGTTGTCTTTAGAACAGAATTGATAGAATAAAAGAGAGAGAGAGAGAGAGAGAGAGAGAGAGAGAGAGAGAGAGAGAGAATGTGTGTGTTAAGAGCTGGAGAGATGGCTCAGTGGTTGAGAGCACTGACTACTCTTCCACAGGTCCTGAATTAAATTCCCAGCAACCTCATGGTGGCTCACAACCATCTCTAATGGGATAAAATGCCTTCTTCTGGTGTGTCTGAAGGTAGCTACAGTGTACTTATATAAATAAAAATAATTTAAAACATTTTTAAGTGGCTTACAGCTTATGGTCTGCTTAGTCCAGTAATGGCTGTATCCTGACAAAAAAGCCAAGAATCTGGTAGTTGTTGAGTCCTAGAATCTAGATGTTTCAGCAGTCACATTCTGGTGCTAGAGGTCCTAAAGAGCAGCCAGTTTTCAGCTCACATTGGAATTTCAAAAAAGGAGATTCTAGCACCAGAAAAGAACTGGTTCAGGAGAGATGAACCTGCTAGTGAGATTGAGGGCAAGCAGAAAAAAGTCTCTCACATATTTGCATACCTGCTGGGGTTTTAGTTACTTTTTAATGTAGTCAAGTTATCAATCAAAGTTAGCCATACTACATAGTCATTGTTGTTGTTTTGTAATAATGTTGGGAATTCATTTCTACTTGGGT
Organism: Micromys minutus; assembly: GCF_963924665.1. Taxonomy (NCBI): domain Eukaryota; kingdom Metazoa; phylum Chordata; class Mammalia; order Rodentia; family Muridae; genus Micromys; species Micromys minutus. The sequence goes on from NW_027667991.1 coordinate 662,237, forward strand.
AGTTGTTTCATAGTCCTTTATTTGCCTATATATTAACTTCTTTCTCTCTCCAATCTCATGCCCTGGCTTTTCTAGAGCTCACAGTGCAGATCAGGCTGGCCCAGAACTCCACCTCTTCCCCTGAGTGCTAAGATTGAAAGTGTTTACCACCATGTCCAGATTTGTATATTCTCCTCACCTCACATCTGGATGTGTCGTGAGTTAGAATATAACTTGTGAAAGACCAGAATATCAAATGAGAATTCAGATGTTATCGCACCTTTTAATTAGTTTTATCAGTGTTTTCTTTTAGTAGTTTTTTCATTATTATTAAATCAGAAAAATTTTAAATTTCAAGTTGATTATATTTCTTGTTCAAATTTTCAGTGGTTTTGTACTGCTCTTGTATAAATTGCATAAATTATATGATAAATAAAACACAGGCACCCTCATTGCCTTGTTTCTGTTTTAGTTGGTTCTTGTTTTATAATGGAGAGAACTTGGGCTTGATCCGAAAGCTGGCAGGAATACTGGTCATTGTATAATTTTTTACATGATTTAGTTCTAGTTTTTGTGCATTAGTGTCTTGCCTGCATGCATGTCTGTGTGAGGATGTCAGAACTCCTGAAATTGGAGGTGAGACTTTCTCTGGGTAGCCCTGATCTTAACAAATCCACCTGCCCCCCCTACTGGGATTATTTCTGTGTAGTTCTTAAGCCTCAGATACAGTATTCCCTTAGCTGTGTACTACACTATTTAACATCTTTTAGATTTCATTTATTTTACACAGTTAAGCATTTTCATGCCCATTGTCTCAGTTAGGGTTTTATAGCTGCGAAGAGACAGCTTTACTATGGTAACTCTTATTAAGGAAAGTTAATTGGGGCTGGCTTACAGATTGAGAGGTTCAGTCCATTATCAGCCTGGCAGGAAACCTGCCAGCATCCAAGCAGGCAGACATGGTTACTGCAGAAGCCATGAGTTCTACATATAATCTGAATGCAGCCTGGGCAGAGCCTGAGCATAGAAACCCTCAAAGCCTACCTACACTTCCTCTAAGAAGGCCACACCTATTCCAGTAAGGTTACACCTAATAGGGCCACTCCCTTCAGCCAAGCATTAAAACAACCGGGCCAAACCTCTTCAGAACATCACATTCATAGACCTTCTGACATGTTATTTCTGTTGCTAAGTATTCTTTCCTTCTCTGAAGCTTCTTAATTTTCGATTTGCTTCTATTTACCTTTTAGTCTCAGGTAAAGGTTACTTAATCTTGGAAAGTCTTTGATTTCTACTTTTCTTCAAAAGTGGAAGTTAGGTGTTTCTGTTTATCAAACTATACTATAAATGATACTTTTCTTGTAGAGAGCATTAGTCTCAATAAGCAGCCCATTTTGCTAGGCTTTATCCTCCGGCTTGCTTAGACAACACATATAATACACTAGCAAGCCTGACTTTCTAATTATATAGTCTTTATCATAGTAAAAATTGTTATACTGTGTAATTTTTTTCCTACTCCCCGATTTCTTATGCAGTAAACATTTAAACATCACGAAGGCATAGATGCATATTCAGTACCTAGTAATACTGCCTAGTATACACAATTGTTCAGGGGCTGAATGGAAGGGGATGTGAGTAATTTATGTGTTGGTTTCTAGTTTACAAAGGACATATGGTGTTCATGATGCTAGGTTTTCTCTTTTTTTTCCCCCTTGAACGAAGGGGGAAAAAACAGCTTATGAACCATTACTCAAGTGAGAGAATTTGAGCACCTGGGGGAAAATTTTATCTTCATGTAATAGGAAATTTTATTATTTGTTATAAATATCATATAGTTCTGTGTCTAATGTTCTAATAAAATAACTATTTTAATAATCTTAATTTTTAAAATTATTCTTTTTTCCTGCAGTCTGATTCACCATCCTATTCTCCTCAGCCTCAGCCTTTTCCACAGACTTCTCCCCAACCATCTGCTCTTCCCCCACCTCTATCCCAGCCAGGATCCCAGCCTAAGCTTGGCCCACCCCAGCAGGGAGGCCAGCCCCCTCACCAGGTTCAGGTGCCCTTGTATAACTTTCCTCCATCACCTCCAGCTCATTACTCACCCATGCACGGGATGGGATTATTGCCAATGCACCCCCTCCAGATCCCTACCCGTCATGGCCCATCCATGGCCCAATGCTACACTCTGCACCTGGCAGTACCCCCAACAATATTGGCTTGAGTGATCCCAGCATCATCTTCGCACAGCCTGCTGCCAGGCCCATGGCAATCCCTGGCTCATCTCATGATGGACACTGGCCTCGTACCGTGGCACCCAATTCCCTGGTGAACAATGGTGCAGTGGGTAATTCGGGTAATTTCCCTTTTCTCTTCCTTTTATATTTGGTTGTGGAAAGGTTGGGTGGTTAGTATTATTTGTTGAACATGGAGTAACAATGAGAAGAAAGGAAGATTAGCTGTATTTATGAAGATAAAATATAAAATTAAACTGTATAGACTTTAGATACAGACTAATCAACATTTGGATCTTGTTTGCCATTTCTTACAGTGTCTTGAGATTATTGCTCTATGTATTTCTTTCACTTCTAAAATAAGGATATGAATAGCCTCTAACAGGAATGTTGAATATTATATAATGCTTACAGCTATTAGTTTTATTGTTTTCCTTTTCACCTTCACCTCACTTGGTGTAGATATTATTAGCAATCATTTGAAAAATGATCTAATCAAGAGCCTGTGCAATTTCTCCACTCAGAATTGTTGAGACTAGCCTAGGCTAAATGAAATCGTCTCCCCACGAACAAAAGCCTAACAGAAAACCAGGTGTATTTGGGGCCAGCTTGAGATGCTATCCCCCATTTTGGGGTGGTGAAATTGAAGTAGAATTAATAAACATTTAGTAGAATTAATAAACAGTAGCTATTCTGATATCTTAATAAGTACAGATTTGAGATGTAATAGAAAGTTTTAAAGATGATTTAATATGTTACTAAAATGTTATTCTAAAACATTACTATGATTATTCAAAAATAGCTTATTTGCTGCATTTGCTAATTCTGTATCTAGCTTTGTAGTGCTGTCTTCATCTTAAAAATTACTATGGGAAATTTCATTTAAAACTGTTCTATATCACCAATGAACTTACTGTTGCTGAACTTAACAGTTACCGGTATTTTTTAAATCTGATCCTTTTCCACAATTTTAAGATCAAATCTCCGACAGTAGATCAGATTTGCTTTTAAACTTGCGTTTGGGATGATGGTGGGGTGGTTAAGCGGGTAAAGGTCTGCCACTGAAGCATGATGACTTTAGTTTGGTTTCTAAGATTTACATGGTAGAAATGATGGCACCAAGGCGGGATGTCCTGTCACTTTTTCCACAGACATTTCGTGGGTACTGGCAGACACTCACATACACTGGCAGGATTAATTGCTTAGCCTGAGCTACAACAAGGCTCTGCTTCAAGACACATTCTACCCACCACACACATCTTCTCTGTTCTTCACCATCCCACCACTTCCACTTAGCCTTCCTCCCACCTGCCTCCCACAATACACAAACTCCTTTAAGTAAGGAGCACATCACAGGTACTGAGGTGAGACACAACATCAGATGAAGGCCAAAGGTTAAAGATCTCTGGCCTTGTAACTCTCTAAGCTAATGGCCTCTGGCAGTTTAACTCTTAAGAGTTAACTGTTCTGTGGTTAAAAGTTTCTGGTTTCTAGTAATTAAGTCCTGTTGGTAGCAGCGTGGGATTAAGGAAAGAAGGGTTAGTTACTTGGCTCTTTTTTTCTCTGGTTCAAGGGTCCCTACCTGACCAGGCTAGAATCAGGAATTCATTAACTCTTTATGAACCAGAGAGAAAAGGAAAGAAAAAGCACAGTGAGAGTTGGGGGGAGAAAAGAAAGTCTAACAAACCTTTATTTCTGTTCTCAGGATTAACACTTTCTCTAAAAATTACCTCATATAACTGTCAGAACCATTACAGCAGGATCATTAATTATATGATTTTCTAAATGCTCTTACACTCCATATCTTTATAGTAAGTTAAAGGCAATAGTTGATGTCATAATGTTGGAGGAGTTACAATAGAAATGTTTACATGTCTTCCCATACAGACGAGTACCTGGAGTTCTGGTGGAGAGCACAGGGAGCTCAGTGGTGTGGCCTCCTTCCACTCGGGCCACCCACGGCCTCTGCCCAGGCCAGGTGAGCCTTGGGGGGCCCAGGAGCAGCATCTGTCCCCTTCCTGTGGACAGTAGAAGCCAGAGCCCTAGGGGCAGGCACTGGCTGGGCTCCCTGCTATTCTGCAGCAACTCTTTTCCTGCCAAGGATGTGCATGGATGGAGGAGGCCTCTGTGCAAGGCCTTCAGGACTCTCCTGGCCCCCTACTGTGCAGGGTCGGGTCGGCTCCACAGAGAAGCCCAAGCCAGGCCTTCGAGGATGTCTCCGGGTGGTGGCGGGCATGGCATGCGGGAAAAAATGGGGCCACCTGAAAGCCAAGGCTGGCCCCTCGGGCTTCCGCGGCCTGAGGCGGTGGGTCTGCTGGAAGAACACTCTGCCATCTCCGGAAGGGGATCGACCCTGGACGAGCTCTCAGACCTGGATGAACAGAGGACTCGATGGGCCTGGATGAAGATGAGCGGAGTCCTGAATAGCTGAGAGAAGAGCAATCGATTCTTGGGCCGCAGGTCTTGCTTCCACCCAAGAGAAGCCAAGAGGGGACAACCGCTTGTGGACAATCAGTAACGCTGGTGAAGACTTACCTGCCTCTGAAGAAGGCCTGTGTATATAATATGAAAAAGCTGCTCTCAACATTTCCCCCTACCCTTTTTAACTTTTGGCTAAATCTGGACATGTAGCTGTAGAGATTGCAGACGAAGGGTAGAGATAGATCACCTGTATACCCAGTTGTCATAAAAAGAAGATCGTAGACTCATCCTCTGCATTGATTTTTGAAATGGAAATGTTTAGGCCTCTTCTAGAAAGACCCAGGAGCAACATTCATCCCTGTTTGTCTGTAGGTTAGAGGACCCAGCAGGAGGAGGAAGTGGTCTGGAGCCAGATTGGACAGGTGAAGAAGACCTGTGTCTCTCTCACCCCCCAACCCCTTCTCTCTTGTGTATGCATTTTATTCCTCATTTACCACCCACCCCCATGTTTATGTGTGTATTTGAATATGCCAGGTTTTCTTCTTCTTCTTTTTTTCTCTTTTGGAAATGTTTTTCTAGCTGCTCTGAAGTTCCTGACATTTTATAAGAAGCATTCTGTAAATACCTTTTTGTTAGGATTTATTTGAAATAGTGTTTGGAGAGGAATAGCCAAACGACTCCTGAGTTGACCACATTGTGTTTGTGTGCTGGTTCCCAGAAGAGAAAACACAGCTCTCAGCCACTGTGGTCCGTAGGTGGGAAGGAACCACTATCCCATTTTGTTTGGCTTTGCTCTGTACATAATGTAAAGGACAAAGGGGTCCTCATTTACAGCATCTGCTCACTCTAGGCGTAGAAGAGCTTGCAGGTGTATGACAGTAGAATTAGTAGAGTACACTTTTTTCTTACATTTTGTGTTAAAGAATTTTTAATTACTTTTGTTACATGTGTATTGTTTACTGGACTGCTGTGTACATAGTGGACAACAGTCTTTACTTGAAACATTTGGTCTATCTAGATGTTTAGAAGTACCCAATGTATGTTAAATGTAGAGGAAGTGAAATATCACTTTGTAAATATCTTTTTGCAAAAGCTCATGAATCATTTTCTTGGAAGCAGAGTGATGAGCTCCCCCCAAGTCCCCCTGAGCAGTAGTGTCTGTACTCTCTCAGTGGGGAGGTGCTGGGAGGCAGTGACAATGGTCATGTAGTAGCATGTGTGTATATGGGACCTTTTCAGATGCCATTTCTATATATGTGCATTTTGTTTTGCTGTATGTTACTGTATATAATGGACAAATATGTCTAAAATTTTCAACATCTAGACTTCAGATGTTAAAGAGGTTGCCAATGTATGACAGAGTAGTAAAATTAGCACATAGTGTACAAGGTTAAAATTCATAGAAAAATTTGTTCTGTAAATGGCTTGCGGATAGGAATTTGTTCAGCTGTTTCTAAGCATTACACATGCCTATATTTGTTTGCTGGTTTGAAGGCAGAGAGAAGGGAGAAGAAAGTTGGTGGAAGCCCAAATGGTTACATTTAGAAGATACCTATGATAATATCCATTGTTTTGCATAGTTTTATTTACCAATGTCATGTGAATAGCAGATAAGTTCTTACATGAAACATCTATTCTTTCTCAGCATTTGAAAGTGCTTGATACATTTAAAGTTACAACTGCTAGAATGTTATCTTGTGTATACAGTTTAAAACTGGAGAAATCATGTGTAGAAGTAGGATTCTTAACCACATCTGCACACAGTGTACTGGCTGTACTTGTTCAGTGGACTGAGGAGGTGGGAGGGAGGAAACTGCAAAGATCCCATTAGTGTGCTAGACATTCCTAGCTTCCCCATCACCCTGTGTGCTGTGTGCATCTCATGTAGTTTTGCTATACTGTATATAGTGTAGATACTGGACAAATGAGTCCTATGATATCTAGTCTCTAGGTATTAAAGAGGTTGCCAATGTATGACAAAAGTAGTTAGTAGCCTCACACTCTGGATATTGTTAGTTCACTGCAAGGTGGTCTTCTGAAGAGTTGTGAAAGTGTATCATTCAAGGGACAGGCGCCTGTGCCACAGGACACAGGAATGAGCTGAAAGCAAAGAAAGGTGGGAGACCAGAATGTTCTCACCAGAAAACAGTTTGAGATCTAACTAGTTACATGTGTGTGTGGTTAACACTGCTCTGTATATAGGGGACAAATTTATGTCCTTATCTGAAACATCTAGTCCTTCTAGGTGTTTAGAAGTTCACAAAGTATGTTAAAAGTAGACATAGTAAATAATAGGTGTTGTTGATTCTCCTGTTTAAACTCATGATGAATGCTGTCTTTTTGAACTAGGAGAGAACCGCTTCTGAGCAGCAATGCAGCCTTGTTTGTGAGAGTTTGGAAGGAGGAAGAAAGAAAATGAAGGGCCTAATGCTAATGCTAATGTAAGTTTGGTAATGCAAGATTAGTCATTGTCCCTTATATCTGTACATCTTATTTTGTCATGTATAGAAGATGTGTCCAAATTTGCAGCACCCAGTCTTCTAGACAGTATAGAGGTGCCAGTGTGTTACACAGACATGTTTGTAAATTATGTGAAAATCTGTAGGAAAAACTCTTAAAACCACTTAGGAAGTGACAGTGTTATTCTCCCCACAAACCATGGCATTTCCACATGTGACCCCTGGAACTGGAAGAGGGACTAGAACAGAGCCTTGCTGTGGAGAAGGCAGTGTCTGACCACAGACTTTGTCGGGTGTGCAGTGTGTTCCCTGCAGTGTCTGACCGCAGCCTTTGTCGGGTGTGCAGTGTGTTTCCTACAGTGTCTGAGTGCAGACTTTGTTGGGTGTGCAGTGTGTTCCCTGCAGTGTCTGAGTGCAGCCTTTGTCGGGTGTGCAGTGTGTTCCCTGCAGTGTCTGACTGCAGCCTTTGTCGGGTGTGCAGTGTGTTCCCTACAGTGTCCTCATGTTGGGGAAACAGAAGTGCTTATTTGGAATATCTAGTGTCTAGACTTTTAAGTGCACAATAGACTAGATTTGGTATTGCATGTCTTTGACTCTAGGCTGAGGCAGGTGAATCTCTGTGCTCTGAGTCAGCCAGGGCTATATAGACTTTATCTCAACACAGTAAGAAAGTGAATAACTGACTGGTAGGGTGGCTCAGCATATAAAGGTGATTGTCACTATGGTGGTGTCCTGAGTTTGATTTCCAGGATCCACTTGATAGGAGAATTACAATTCTTTTTTTTTTTTTTTCTTAGAAAAATCTTTTCTTTTAGCCTCCACACAAGTGCAGTGGCACATGTGTGCACACATGTGTACAGTAATGCATACATGTAAAAATGTACAACATGGTAAAAACAGAGAGCCGATACCAGTTTTTAGGATTGTTTTGTTATTTCAGAGGAATGGTCACACTGGGGAAATGGAGGTTAAACTTGGCCTTTGAGATGATGATAGTACCAGGTGGAGGTGACCTAAGGTAAAGATTAGTGCTCAGAAAAAGGCACTGTAGCTCTGGTTGGTTCAAGTTGTCTGGCCATTGGTTAGGTAATGTTGCCGGGCATTAGAGGTAAGTCCCCGTGGCTGAAGGATGTTAGAAGTAGCAAAAGAATCACTAAAAGTCAGGCTAGTCTTTGGGGAGGGCTGTGTTCTGGACATGGCCTTTGTTAATCCTTTCACTAGCATCATCTGCACTTAAGAGTTTAGCAAGGAACAGGATGGATGAGGGAGAGGCTCCCAGTGCCCCTGTATCTAGAAGACGGCTCTACCCAGGGGTCTCTATGTGCGTCTTGGTGAGATACTTGTGTTCATTGTACAGAGTTCATTCCTTGTCATCTGAACGTCATGTCCTAAAGGAGAGCACATGGTTAAAAGTACAGCTAGTTGATATGGTAGAACTGACAAGAAGGTTCCTCTTGAACATGGAACTATTAAACCATATCTGTACAGTGTGAGGAAGTTCAGGGCCATATCTGCAGCTGTGTGGAGACTGACATCATGAGAACCACCATCATAAGTGCATTTCTCAGCTGTGCCATAGGAATACATTTCTTGATTAGGAACACCCCTTCTACATATGTTAGTGTATAGAGCTGATGATAAGCTTAGGAATGCTAACTTAGTGTGGTCTGTTGCTTTATGTTTCCCTGTGAGCTGAGAACTGGGGGAATGCAGACTTTACTTGTAACTTAGCCAGTACATCTATCTAGAAGCCTGCTGCTATTTTTGTCATAAAAAATTATGAAATTTTTACTGCCAAGGAAGTCAGGAATACAATCTCGTCTGACAGATTGAGATGGCATGGTATATTCATGGTAATCAGAATTCTTGTAGCGTGGGGCTTTCAGTTGGTGAATATTCACAATGGGGGAAATCATGGCACATAATACATAATCTCAGTTACCTAAGTGTGTGCACACTTGCAGGATCTAGAATACACATAGCTGAGCTACTTGTGCCTGGGTGACTTTGTTCTTGCCTTCTTGTGTTTTATTTCCTGTACTGCACATATTAAAAAATAATTGAAAGTTTCTTTAAAAACTTAAAAAAAAAAAACCTAGTACCTGACGAAACACTCATTCTGTATTAAAGCTTAAATTGTCAGACTATTGAGGAAGTAATTTGACCCATTTTGCCTGGATTCCATATATTCATGTTCCATTGTATTTTCCAGAGCTGTGTAAGCCACTTAACTTTTTTTTAAAACGACTTTATTTTACAAAACAAAGATAAATGTACAGATTTTAAACATTTTTTGCTTAAAATTATACATTTCTGTCAGTACTGCTTTTTCAGATATTAAAATAATTTTTACATAAAACTATGTGAATATATTTTTTAGTCAGTACTTGATATTTTCAAGGGCTTGACAGTATGCATTGAAAACCTAATAGTTACAATGAGCATAAAGTACATGCAAAACAAAATGCAACATGGAATAGTCAAAGTCTTCTTGTTTTGTAAATATATATTTTTTTGTTTTCTTTATTTCTTAGACTTCATACAGTCTGTGAGTTGTTTCTGGGGGAGTGCAAGCCTCTGGGGTTAGCATCCTACTATCAGTGACTGCATATTATGTCTGTTCTTTTGTGACTGGGTTATCTCACTTAGGATGATATTCTCTAGATGCAGCCATTTTCTTAAAAATTTGGTTAAGTCATTGTTTCTGGTGGCTGAGAAGTACTCCATTGTGTAAATGTACCACAATTTTTGTATCGATTCATCTTCTGAAGGACATCTGGGTTCTTTCCAGCTTCTGGCTATTATAAATAGAGTCGCTATGAACATTGTGGTGCATATATCTTTGTTGTGTATTAAAGTGTCTCTGGGGTATATGCCCAGAAGTGGAATAGCTGGGGCTTCAGGTAGTACTATATCCAATTTTCTGAGGTATCGCCAGACTGATTTCCAGAGTGGTTGTATTAGTTTGCAACCCCACCAACAGTGGAGAAATGTTCCTCTTTCTCCGCAGCCTGGCCAACATCTGCTGTCATCTGATTTTTGGATCTTGGCCAATCTGACTGGTGTGAGGTGGAATCTCAGGGATGTTTTGATTTGCATTTCCCTGATGGCTAAGGATGTCTAGCACTTCCTCAGATGTTTCTCGGCCATTCAGTGTTCCTCAACTGAGAACGTTTTGTTTAGCTCTGTACCCCATTTTTTAATAGGGTTATTTGATTCTCTGGTGTCTAGCTTTTTGAGTTCATTGTATTCCTTGGATATTAGGCCTCTATCTGATGTGGTGTTGGTAAAGATCTTTTCCCATTCTGTTGATTGCCATTTTTTTTCTTGACAATATCCTTAGTCTTACAGAACCTTTGCAATCTCATTAAGTCCCATTTTTTAATCTTTGACCTTAGAGCTTGAGCCATTGGTGTTTTGTTCAGGAAATTTTCTCCTGTGCCTATGTGTTCCAAGGTTTTCCCTACTTTCTCATCAATAATTTCAGTGTATATGGTTTCATGTGGAGATCTTTGATCCACTTACACTTGACCTGTTTACAAGGAGATAAGAAAGGGTCTATTTTCATTCTTTTGCATGCTGAGTGCCAGTTGGACCAGCACCATTTGTTGAATAGGCTGTCCTTTTTGCATTGAATGTTTACGGCTCCTTTGTCAAAAACCAGGTGACCATATACATGAGGGTTCATTTCTGGATCTTCTATTCTATTCCATTGATCCACATGCCTATTTCTGTACCAGGACCATGCAGTTTTCAACTCAATTGCCTTGTAATATAGCTTGAGGTCAGGAATAGTGATTCCCGCAGATGTTTTTTTGTTGTTGAGGATGGATTTCATTATTCTAGGTCTTTTGTTATTCCATATGAAATTGCACATTGATCTTTCCAATTCCTTGAAGAACTGGGTTGGAATTTTGATCGGGATTGCATTGAATCTGTATTGATTGCTTTTGGTAGGATTGGCATTTTTAACATGTTGATCTTTCCAATCCATGAGTATGGGAGATCTTACCATTTTCTGAGATCCTCCTCAATTTCTTTCTGTACAGGTTTGAAGTTCTTGTCATACAGGTCCTTCACTTTCTTAGTTAGAGTCACACCAAGGTATTTCATAGTTTTTGTGACAATTGTGAAGGGTACCTTTTCTCTAATTTCTTTCTCCACATGTTTGTCCTTTGAGTATCGGAAGGCTACTGATTTGTTTGAGTTGATTTTGTATCCAGCCACTTTGCTGAACATGTTTATCAGCTGTAGGAGTTCTCTGGTGGAATTTTTGGGGTCACTCAAGTACACTATCATGTCATCAGCAAAGAGTGATGTTTATATCTCTCTTTCTTTCTGATTTGTATCCCCTTGATCTCCTTTTGCTGTCTAATTGCTCCAGCCAGGACTTCCAGTACTATGTTGAATAGGTAGGGGGAGAGTGGGCAGCCTTGTCGAGTCCCTGATTTTAGTGGGATTGCTTCAAGTTTCTCGCCGTTAAGTTTGATGTTGGCTGTTGGTTTGCTGTATATTGCTTTTATTATGTTTAGGTATGGACCTTGGATTCCTGTTCTTTCCAGGACTTTTAACATGAAGGGGTGTTGGATTTTGTCAAATGCTTTCTCAGCATCTACTGAGATTTCCTTGTGATTTTGATCTTTGAGTTTGTTTATATGGTGGATTACATTGATGGATTTCCTTATATTAAACCATCCTTGCATCCCAGGGATGAAGCCTACTTGGTCATGATGAATGATCGTTTTGATGTGTTCTTGGATTCGGTTTGCAAGGTTTTTGTTGAGTATTTATGCATCAATGTTCAGAAGTGAGATTGGTCTGAAGTTCTCTTTCTTGTAGGGTCTTTGTGTGGTTTAGTTATGAGGGTTATTGTAGCCTCAAAAAAATGAGTTGGGTAGCATTCCATCTGATTCTATCTTTTGGAATAGTTTGGAGAGTATTGGTGTTATATCCCCAATAAATGTCTGATAAAATTCTGCACTGAACCCGTCTGGACCTGGGCTTTTTTTGGTTGGGAGACTTTTGATGACTTCTTCTATTTCTTTAGGTGTTATAGGGTTATTTAGATGGTTTACTTGGTCCTGTCTTAACTTTGGGATCTTGTATCTGTCAAGGAATTCATCCATTTCCTCCAGATTTTCTAATTTTGTGGAGTATAAGTTTTTGTAGTAGGATCTGATGATTTCTTGAATTTCCTCAGTTTCAGTTGTTATGTCCCCACTTTCCTTTCTGATTTTGTTAATTTGTATACTCTCTCTTTGTCCTCTAGTTAGTCTTGCTAGGGGTTTATCAATCTTGTTGATTTTCTCAAAGAACCTACTCTTGGTTTTGTTGATTTTTTCAATGGTTCTTTTTGACTCTATTTGGTCTATTTCTGCCCTAATTTTGATTATTTCTTGCCGTCTACTCTTTTTGGGTATATCTGCTTCCTTTTATTCTAGAGCTTTTTCCTGTGCTGTCAGGTTCCTGGTGTAAGCTCTCTCCAGTTTCTTTTTGGAAGCACTTAGGGCTACGAGTTTTCCTCTCAGAACTGCTTTCATTGCATCTCATAGGTTTGAGTAGGTTGTGTTTTCGTTTTCGTTAAATTCTAGAAAATCCTAAATTCCTTTTTTAATTTCTTCTTTGACCCTGCTATCATTTAACAGAGCATTGTTTAGTTTCCATGTGTCTGTGGGCTTTTTGTTGTCTTTGTTATTGTTAAAGACCAGCCGTAAACCATGGTGATCTAAGAGGATGCATGGGCGTATTTCAATCTTCTTATATCTATTGAGGCTCGTTCTGTGTCCAATTATGTGGTCAATTTTCGAGAAGGTGCCATTGGGTAGTGAGAAGAAGGTGTATTCTTTTACTTTAGGATGATATGTTCTGTAGATATCTATTAATTCTAGTTGGTTCAAAGTCTCTACTATTTTGCAGTGTCCTTGTTTAGTTTCTGTTTTCATCAACTGTCCATTGGTGAGAGTGGGGTATTAAAGTCTCCCACTATTATTGTGTGGGGTAAAATGTATTTTTTGAGCTTTAGTAGGATTTCTTTTATGAATGTGGGTGCTTTTTTATTTGGAGTATATATGTTAAGGATTGAGAGTTTCTCCTGACAGATTTTCCATATAATGAGTAAAAATTTTCCTTCCTTATCTTTTTTGATATCTTTTGGTTGGAAATTTGCTTTATTCGATATTAGAATAGCCACTCCAGCTTGCTTCTTGGAGCTGTTTGCTTGGAAGTTTTTTTCCCACCCTTTAACTCTGAGATAGTGTCTGTCTCTGTCTCTGAGATATGTTTCCTGTATGCAGCAAAAGGCTGGATTTTTTTATGTATCCAGTCTGATAGCCTATGTCTCTTTATTGGGGAGTTGAGTTTATTTATGTTAATAGATATCAAGGAATAGTTGTTTTTGTTTCCTGCCATTATTGCTTTTGTGGGTTGAGTTGTGTTGTGTCTTTTTCTTCTTTAGTTTTCTTTTTTAGGAGTTTTGTTGGTTTTACTAGGCTGTATTTTCCCTCATTGTATTGGGTTTTCCACCAATAATTCGTTGTAGTGCTGGGTTTGTGGTCAGATATTGTGTAAATTTTGATTTGTCTTGAAATATCTTCATCTCTCCATCTGTGGTGATTGATAATTTGGCTGGGTATAGCAGCTTGGGCTGGCACTTGTGTTCTCTTGGGGTGTGCATGATGTCTCTCCAGGCTCTTCTAGTTTTCATAGTCTCTGTTGAGAAATCAGGTGTGATTCTGATTGGCCTTCCTTTATATGTTACCTGACCTTTTTCCCTTACTGCTTTTAGCATTTTTTTCTTTGCTTTGGTCACTTGGTGTTTTTACTATTATGTGTCAGAAGGTATTTCTTTTCTGGTCCAACCTATTTGGAGTTCTGAAGGTTTCTTTTATGCTCGTGGTCATCTCATTCTTGAGGGTAGGGAAGTTTTCTTCTACGATTTTGTTGAAGATATTTACTGTGCCTCTTAGTTGATACTCTTCTCCCTCTTCTATTCCTATTATCCTTAGGATTGGTCTTCTCATTGTGTCCTGGATTTCCTGGACATTTTGGGTTAGGATCTTTTTGTTTTTTGCATCTTCTCTGGCTGTTTTGTCTATGTTTACAATGTGGTCTTCTGCCCCGGAGATTCTGTCTTCCATCTCTTGTAATCTATTGGAAATGCTTGCTTCTATGATTCCTGATTTCTTTTTTAGGTGTTCTACCTCTAGGGTTATCTCTTTTTGTGTTTTCTTTATTGTGTTAATATCCGTTTTAATTTCCCTCTTCCATTCCTTCATCTCTTTGATTCTGTTTTCCTCTAGTTCTTTGAGTTCTTTGAGTATTTTTCTTGTTTCCTCTTTAAAAGCTTCTCAATCTTTTTGCTTTCCTCCCGTTCCTGGTAGCTTGATAGGGCAGGGCAGGGCAGGGCAAGGGAGGGGGTGCACTTTCCGTGTGCACTCCCCAGAGATCTCTCTGCTCACTGGCAGCCCAGGTCTCCCACCCACCAGTTGCTCAGCCTCTAATAGCCACCGTTCCGGGTGGCAGATGGGCCAGGCTCTGCCCACTCTTAATTTGAAGCTCCTTGACATCATCATTTTCCATTGAAGCACGTATTTCTCTGAAATGAAAACCTTCACAAGAGTGGGTATTAAATTCCATGCAGAAGAAACTAAACATTTTTAGAACATGTTGTTTGAGCATCAGTGAATTGTAGCCTTTCCATGCTCGCACCAATATACCTTGAAGGAACATTGTCACAACCCTGAAAACATCTTCACATGCATCACATTGCAGCGGATTCTTCAGGAGCTATTTCACTTCTTTTAACAAGCCTGCTGTTTCAAGATATGGAAAAGTGTTTCAAGATGAAGGAACTTAATCAATCTCTGTTGAATTCAAATGAATGAACTGAGAGCTTTGAATAAAATCATTACTATAAAATGATATTCTTGTTTATTTGAAAATCTTGGTAAGATATCAAGCAAAATGGTAGATTAGACAAATTTTAACTCAACTGATGATAATTTTCATAGAACATTATATGCAGAAAAAGTCAGTTCACTTCTCACACTTATATTCTAGAGACAAAGCCCTGCATATTCCATAAGCAAACTAGCCCATTTTTTTTGTCAATAAGAAACCCTGAGTGTGCGTTCCATGGTAGACATAACAATAAACCCTTGGTTGATGGTAGTATATGTATTGCCACAATCTTGTGGCATGTGGACATTTTTATGGGTATTGTCACATAACCAGGGAAAGAGGTGTGCAGACAGAGAATGAGGCATTTCTATCCATTCAAAGAATATGCTCCTTTGAGAGACACTTCTAGTGAGTTTTCTCACAAGACACAGTATATTTACATCCTTTGCCTGTACAAAGTTAATTACCCACTTCTTTTCCCAAATACTGATTTGCCATTATTTACTTTTTCAGTGATACTTTCTTAAGCATCTGACCATCTAACTAAGTAACCGGCCAAAATTGTAAATCTACAGGCACAAATTTAATTGTAGTCTATGGAATTGTCTTGACGATAAAAGTGAACATCCTTTGTGAATTACTAATTCTATTATTTCCTAGGTGACCCTCATTACTAGGCACTGCTGCTCGCTCCTACTCTCTGGGAATCTAAATCTTCTGGCCTAGAGCACTATGCTGAACTCCACTAGTCCCTATTTTACCCACATAGAAACACTACAACTGTCTCCAACTTACTAAACTGAATGTGTTATTTTCATTCCTACCACAACTGCCTCACTTCCATACCCTCTGAAAGCAGGCTCTTGTTATCCAGCAACTTAGGTCAAAACCAGGAACAGTACTAGTCTTCAGCCGTGTTGAGATTACACTCGAGAACCAAGTTACCTCGCTTGTATCAAAGCTGTTACGTATGATCACATTGAATTATTTCATGAAACTGAACTTAAAAAACCCAGAAAAGGCTTTATGTTTGAATGTATTCTTCTGTTCTTGCAAAACTAACTAGTTGTTTTGCATGTTTATTGCAACTCCCACTGTCTGTCCTTAGAAGTTAAGAATGACTATGCTTTACTAGCTGGGTGTTTACAAAACAGCAGCATAAACCAGAGGATTCTCAAAGCAGTTAATTGTAGAGAAGAAACCAAAAAATCAGAGAAAAAGGAGAACTGTATCAGGTTTAATTACAAATAAAATGATCACATCTTTTTATTCTCAGGAACCTCTCCAATTCCTAGGCCTTCTTTGACCCTGTTAAGTATGAATAGCCATAGTTGCTTAGGCCAAGACCTGACCTTGATGTAGTCAAAAACACTCCTTAAATCTGCTGATTATAATCCAAAGAAATACAAAACTTAGCACCTCTGTAATATAAAATAAAAACATAACCCAACAAAACAAGAATTTAATTTTGAAAAATCCAAAATACTCATAGCTTCTTGAAGAGGAGATCTTGATCATCCCCTTAAACAGACATGTGCATATCCACTGCAGGTTATTTGGACTAAAATCAAGATGAATCCATTACTCATTTCCTCTCTGGATTTCTTGTGGCTTTTCTTAGACCTGAAATGGATAAAAGCCATTCAGTTAGGTAGCACATAAGATGTACATAGTGTGCTGACAATGATGAGTACAGACGACAAAAACAGAAGATGATGTGTGTGTGGGGGGAGGGGAGGGCCGGAGGTTGTTGACAGTCTCCAACTTTTTCCTCCCCAGTTCTGGGATTACATGTGAATTTGTGTGTTTTACATGGCACCGGATGTACACATGTACTTGAGTGACTACGCAGGCTGGAAGCTATGACACTCATGTCTTCATTTTCATTTATTGAGGCAGATGTCCAGTTGGCACAACCCAATCACTGGGGAAAAGGAAATGTCAACTGAGGATCTTTCTACAGTAGACTGGCCTTGGCTGCGTCTGTGAGAGATTGATTGTCTTGATTGAGTGGAAGCCCAATCCACTGAGGACAGCCTCATTTCAAGGTTGTTGGGTCTAGGCTGTGTAACTAGCGAGAAAGCAAGAGAGTAAGCAGTTCTCTTCTATGATTCCTGCTTGAGTTCCTTCCCTGACTTTCTTCAACCAAGGACTGTCACCTAGAAGTACAATCTGAAAGAAATCTGTTGCTTTGTGTTATACCATTTATCAAAGCATCAGAAAACTAGAGCTCAAAATGAAGTTAGTCTAGATAACCAGTCTACCTTGAGGAACCTTCAGTGTTGGGAGTCAAGAAAGGCTTTTCAAAAGTGGTTTCTAAGGATTTGGACTGCTTTGCACAGCAAGTACTTTATCCTTGAAGCCACTGAGATACTATTGAGTTTTTTGTTTTTGTTTTTCACATACTCCACGGTTAAGAAAAAGCACTATTAAAGAGAACCCAAGTTGAGTTCTTAGCATCCACATTTGGTCTTCCAATGACTGCAGTTCCTGGGATTTCATACATTTGACCTCCACTGGCATCTGCACTCACTTCAAATACACACATATGTACAATACAAATAAAAATATATCTTAAGATTAACCTTGTCTGGGGGATTGGGGGTGGAAAACAGGATACCTTATTTAAGAGAAAAAAATAGGTCTTAGATCCCAGAACCATTAAAACTATATAGGTCCTCTCTATCCAAACCTTTAATTCTATAAAGAAAAGCAAGGTACAAAAGAAATAGAATTCTAGGAATTTTCTGAGGGAAAAGTGCCTATTTTTGTTTTGTGATAGCTACAAATACCCACATCAAAACAAAATTCTTCATCTTAATTGTCTTTGAAATTGTGTGTGCTTACTCTTGTATACACACACAAGGAGGCTTGCAAGTGTGTGCAAGAGCACACACTCACACACACACACACACACACACACACACACATACACACTGTTGAGCCAGCAAGGTCTTTCTAGCACTAAAATTTCAGGTGCACCTGGCTTTTGACACAGTTGCTACAGACTGAATTCTAGTCCTCCAGCTTCCATGACAAGTACTTTATTTACCCAATGAGTCACCTCATTGTGGTACATTTACACAATGGAATACTACTCAGCCACCAGAAACAATGATTTAACCAAATTCTTAAGAAAATGGATGCATCTAGAGAATATCATTCTGACTGAGATAACCCAGTCACAAAAGAACAGACATAATATGCAGTCACTGTTAATGGGATTTTAACCCCAGAGGCTTGCACTGCCCCAGAAACAACTCACAGTCTGTATGAAGTCCAAGAAATAAAGAAAACAAAACAAAACCAAATAAAAAAATTTTCTATACCACAAGAAAACTTTGACTATTTCCATGTTACATATTGTTTTACATGTACTTTATGCTCATTGTAACTATTAAGTTTTCAATGCATACTATCAAAACTTCAAAAAAATCAAGTACTGACTAAAAAATATATTCATACAGTTTTATGTAAAAATTATTTTAAAATCTGAAAAAAAGTACTGACAAAATTGTATTGTATAATGTTATGCAAACAATGCTTAAAATCTGTACATTTATCTTTGTTTTGTAAAATAAAGTTGTTAAAAAAAGATTACTTATCTATAAAACATATATATGCCTAAACAT
Source organism: Micromys minutus (assembly GCF_963924665.1). Classification (NCBI taxonomy): domain Eukaryota; kingdom Metazoa; phylum Chordata; class Mammalia; order Rodentia; family Muridae; genus Micromys; species Micromys minutus. The sequence goes on from NW_027667991.1 coordinate 680,861, forward strand.
AGAACTAGACATTACATATAACATGGATTAGATGAAAAATTTTTAGATGTTAAAAATTCATGTAAAAAGTATGTGAACAACCCATTATATATATATATATAATGTTCACAATTATATAGAAGAACTCAATCATGTACTTTGAAATATGAAATGAACAGCTTGTTGACAAATAGGTGAAATTTGATTCATAAAACCAAGGCACCCATTTTCTTTTGCATTACTTCATAGATTTTGTTTCCTCACAAAAAAAAGTGTCCCTAAAACCATAGTTTTGTAATGTGGTGGTTTAGATGACAATGGTCCCCATATTCTCTTACATTTGAATACAGGGTCCCTATTTGGTAGAACTGTTACAACCAGATTATAGGCCGTACCTTGTTGAAAATACTGTATAACTGGGGACAGCATTGATGTTACTAATGCATATGCCATGTTCAGTCTCTCTTTCTGTGCCTCATCCAGTGCATGTGGGGTAGCTGTCAGCTTCTGCTCCAGTACTGTATCAGCATGCCTGCGGCACTGTTCATAACCATGTCAGGGGCATACCCACTAGTAACTATAATCTTCAATAATCTGTATTTTTCTATAAATTGACCTGTTCAGGTACTTCTTCACAAGAACAGAAGATATACCAAGACAAACAACTTCATTTGTTATTTGTAAATTCCTATAATATTTTTACATACTTTTGACATTTTACTGTAAGAAAATTGATGAAATTGATCCTTAATACAGTATGACTATAGTATCAGGAAATTATAAAACCTACTATAATGTAATCATTCAGTCTGAACACTAAAGGAAAAATATTTGCAACAGCAAAGGTAAATTCAACATTATATATTTTAATAAATTTATAATGTTCAACTTTCTAATCAAAATGAATCCAAGGTTAATTTGAGGAGAATATTTGACACGGAATTTTTTCTTCACAACATATTTATTTCACTTGCCAGTATTGGTTTGCTCACTCCAAATTAGACAGTTTGGCCTTGCTCACCTTCTTACTGGCATATGACTACATATGATCTTTCACTTCCTTCTAGAAACATATATGGCAAAAGAATATACAAATAAGCCTGAATATAACTTTGACTTTATAGCTGGTGAGAGAATGTAGCTAGTATCCATACCTATGAACTTCTCAATCCTTCACCAAATATTTTCGCTCTATGGTTTTGTTACTAACTGGGTAGACAAAACTCTCGGTGCGGAATTTTTCTCTTTTAGTTTTCTTGTCCTTATTTTTTGTTACATCTTTTTTGTTGACTTAAATCACAGGTAAGCAACTCTAAAACATACATTTCACCACAGACAATGCCATAAATTGTCTTTGGCTTCTCTTATCTGTGGGTAAGGTGAGTAGTTATCACTCTTAATTTCTTTTTTTTAAAACGACTTTATTTTACAAAACAAAGATAAATGTACAGATTTTAAACATTTTTTGCTTAAAATTAAACATTTTTGTCAGTACTGCTTTTTCAGATATTAAGATAATTTTTACATAAAACTATGTGAATATATTTTTTAGTCAGTACTTGATTTTTTCAAGGGCTTGACAGTATGCATTGAAAACTTAATAGATCCCATGAGCGTAAAGTACATGCAAAACAAAACGCAACATGGAAATAGTCAAAGTCTTCTTGTTGTGTAAATATATTTTTTTTTGTTTTCTTTATTTCTTAAACTTAATACAGTCTTTGAGTTGTTTCTGAAAGAGTGCAAGCCTCTGGGGTTAGCATCCCAATATCAGTGACTGCATATTATGTCTGTTCTTTTGTGACTGGGTTATCTCACTCAGGATGATATTCTCTAGATGCAGCCATTTTCTTAAGAATTTGCTTAAGTCATTGTTTCTGGTGGCTGAGTAGTATTCCATTGTGTAAATGTACCACAATTTTTGTATCCATTCATCTTCTGAAGGACATCTGGGTTCTTTCCAGCTTCTGACTATTATAAATAGAGCTGCTAACATATGTAGAAGGGGTGTTCCTAATCAAGAAATGTATTCCTATGGCGCAGCTGAGAAATGCACTTATGATGGTGGTTCTCATGATGTCAGTCTCCACACAGCTGCAGATATGGCCCTGAACTTCCTCACACTGTCCAGACATGGTTTAATAGTTCCATGTTCAAGAGGAACCTTCTTGTCAGTTCTACCATATCCACTAGCTGTACTTTTAACTGTGTGCTCTCCTTTAGGACATGACGTTCAGATGACAAAAAATGACCTCGGTATGATGAACACAAGTATCTCACCAAGACGAACATAGAGACCTCTGGGTAGAACCGTCTTCTAGATACAGGGGCACTAGGAGCCTCTCCCTCATCCATCCTCTTCCTTGCAAAACTCTTAAGTGCAGATGATGCTAGTGAAAGGATTAACAAAGGCCATGTCCCAAACACAGCTCTCCACAAGGACTAGCCTGATTCTTTTGCTACTTCTAACATCCTTCAGGCACCGGGACTTACCTCTAATGCCTGGCAACATTACCTAACCAATGGCTAGACAACTTGAACCAACCAAAGCTACAGTGCCTTTTTCTGAGCACTAATCTTTGCCTTAGCTCACCTCCACCTGGTACTATCATCATCTCAAAGGCCAAGTTTAACCTCCATTTCCCCAGTGTGACCATTCCTATGAAATAACAAAACAATCCTAAAAAGCGGTATCGGCTCTCTATTTTTACCATGTTGTACATTTTTACATGTATGCATTACTGTATGCATGTGTGCACAAATGTGCTACTGCACTTGTGTGGAGGCTAAAAGAAAAGATTTTTCTAAAAAAAAAAAAGAATTGTAATTCTCCTATCAAGTGGATCCTGGAAATTAAACTTAGGTCACCACCTTGGTGACAAGCACCTTTATATGCTGAGCCACCCTACCAGTCCATTATCCACTTTCTTACTGTGTTGAGACAAAGTCTATATAGTCCTGGCTGACTCAGAGCACAGAGATCCACCTGCCTCAGCCTAGAGTCAAAGACATGCAATTCCACATCTAGTCTATTGTGCACTTAAAAGTCTAGACAATAGATATTCCAAATAAGACCTTCTGTTTCCCCAACATGAGGACACTGTAGGGAACACACTGCACACCCAACAAAGGCTGCACTCAGACACTGTAGGGAACACACTGCACACCCAACAATGGTTGCACTCAGACACTGCAGGGAACACACTGCACACCTGACAAAGGCTGTGGTCAGACACTGCCTTCTCCACAGCAAGGCTCTGTTCTAGTCCCTCTTCAAGTTCCAGGGGTCACATGTGGAAATGCCATGTTTTGTGGGGAGATTAACACTGTCACTTCCTAAGTGGTTTTAAGAGTTTTTCCTACAGATTTTCACATAATTTACAAACATGTTTGTGTCACACACTGGCACCTCTATACTGTCTAGAAGACTGGGTGCTGCAAATTTGGACACATCTTCTATACATTACAAAATAAGATGTACAGATATAAAAGACAATGACTAATCTTGCATTACCAAACTTACATTAGCATTAGCATTAGGCTCTTCATTTTCTTTCTTCCTCCTTCCAAACTCTCACAAGCAAGGCTGCATTGCTGCTCAGAAGCAGTTCTCTCTTTCTAGTTCCAAAAGACAGCATTCATCATGAGTTTAAACAGGAGAATCAACTACACGTATTATTTACTATGTCTACTTTTAACATACTTTGTGCACTTCTAAACACCTAGAAGGACTAGATGTTTCAGAAGAGGACATAAATTTGTCCCCTATATACAGAGCAGTGTTAACCACACACATGTAACTAGTTAGATCTCAAAGGTGAGAACATTCTGGTCTCCCACCTTTCTTCCCTTTCAGGCCATTCCTGTGTCCTGTGACACAGGCGCCTATCCCTTGGATGATACACTTTCACCACTCTTCAGAAGACAACCTTGCAGTGAACTAACAATATCCAGAGTGTGAGGCTACTAACTACTTTTGTAATACATTGGCAACCTCTTTAATACCTAGAGAGTAGATATCATAGGACTCATTTTTCCAGTATGTACACTATATACAGTATAGCAAAACTACATGAGATGCACACAGCACACAGGGTGATGGGGAAGCTAGGAATGTCTAGCACACTAATGGGATCTTTGCAGTTTCCTCCCTCCCACCTCCTCAGTCCACTGAACAAGCACAGCCAGTACAATGTGTGCAGAAGTGGTTAACAATCCTACTTCTACACATGATTTCTCCAGTTTTAAACTGTATACACAAGATAACATTCTAGCAGTTGTAACTTTAAATGTATCAAGCACTTTCAAATGCCGAGAAAGAATAGATGTTTCATGTAAGAACTTATCTGCTATTTACATGACATTGGTAAATAAAACTATGCAAAACAATGGATATTATCTGAGGTATCTTCTTTATGTAACCATTTGGGCTTCCACCCACTTTCTTCTTTCTTCTCTCTGCCTTCAAACCAGGCGACAAAAATAGGCATGTGTAATGCTTAGAAACAGCTGAACAAATTCCTATCCCCAAGCCATTTACAGAACAAATTTTTCTATGAATTTTAACCTTGTACACTATGTGCTAATTTTACTACTCTGTCATACATTGGCAACCTCTTTAACATCTGAAGTCTAGATGTTGAAAATTTTAGACATATTTGTCCATTATATACAGTATACATACAGCAAAACAAAATGCACATATATAGAAATGGCATCTGAAAAGGTCCCATAAACACACATGCTACTACATGACCATTGTCACTGCCTACCAGCACCTCCCCACTGAGAGAGTACAGACACTACTGCTCAGGGAGGGTTGGGGGGAGCTCATCACTCAACTTCCAAGACAGTGGTTCATGAGCTTTTGCAAAAAGATATTTACAAAGTGATATTTCACTTCCTCTACATTAAACATACATTGGGCACTTCTAAACATCTAGATAGACCAAATGTTTCAAGTAAAGACTGTTGTCCACTATGTACACAGCAGTCTAGCAAACAATACACATGTAACAAAGGTAATTAAAAATTCTTTAACACAAAATGTAAGAAAAAAGTGTACTCTACTAATTCTACTGTCATACACCTGCAAGCTCTTCTACACCTAGAGTGAGCAGATGCTGTAAATGAGGAACCCTTTGTCCTTTACGTTATGTACAGAGCAAAGCCAAACAAAATGGGATAGTGGTTCCTTCCCACCCACGGACCACAGTGGCTGAGAGCTCTGGATTCCCTTCTGGGAACCAGCACACAAACACAATGTGGTCAACTCAGGAGTCGTTTGGCTATTCCTCTCCAAACACTATTTCAAATAAATCCTAACAAAAAGGTATTTACAGAATGCTTCTTATAAAATGTCAGGAACTTCAGAGCAGCTAGAAAAACATTTCCAAAAGAGAAAAAAAAAAGAAGAATAAGAAAAAAAACCTGGCATTTTCAAATACACACAGATACACGGGGGTCGGTGGTAAAAGAGGAATAAAATGCATACAGAAGAGAGAGGGGATTGAGGGGTGAGAGAGAGACACAGGTCTTCTTCACATGACCAATCTGGCTCCTGACCACTTCCTCCTCCTGTTGGGTCCTCTAACCTACAGACAAACAGGGATGAGTGTTGCTTCTGGGTCTTTCTAGAAGCGGCCTAAGCAATTCCATTTCAAAAATCACTTGCAGAGGATGAGTCTACGATCTGCTTTTTATGACGACTGGTATACAGGTGATCTATCTCTACCCTTAGTCTGCAATCTCTACAGCTACATGTCCAGATTTAGCCAAAAGTTAAAAAGGGTAGGGGGAAATGTTGAGAGCAGCTATTTCATATTATATACACAGGCCTTCTTCAGAGGCAGGTAAGTCTTCCCCAGTGTTACTGATTGTCCACAAGCGGTTGTCCCCTCTTGGCTTCTCTTGGGTGGAAGGAAGACCCGCGGCCCAAGAATCGATCGCTCCTCTCTCAGCTATTCAGGGCTCCGCTCACCTTAGTCCAGGCCCGTCGAGTCCTCTGTTCATCCAGGTCTGAGAGCTCGTCCAGGGGCGATCCCCTCCCAAGATGGCGGAGTGTTCTTCCTGCAGACCCACCGCCTCAGGCCGCGGAAGCCCCGAGGGGCCAGCCATGGCTTTCAGGTGGCCGCCATTCTTTCCACCATGCCATGCCAGCCACCACCAGGAGACATCCTCAAGGCTTGGTTTGGGCTTCTCTGTGGACCCGACCCTGGACAGTAGGGGGTCAGGAGATTCCTGAAGGCTGCCTGCAGAGGGTGAACAAGGTTCACCCCGCCTGGGCAGAGGCCTTGGGGGGCTCGGGTGGAAGGAGGCCACACCAATGAGCTCCCTGAACTCTCCCCCAAAACTTCAGGTACTAGTCTGTATAGGAAGACATGTAAACATTTCTATTGTAACTCCTCCAACATTATGACATCAACTATTGCCTTTAACTTACTATAAAGATATGGAGTGTAAGAGCATTTAGAAAATCATATAATTAATGATCCTGCTGTAATGGTTCTGACAGTTATATGAGGTAATTTTTAGAGAAAGTTTAAGTCCTGAGAACAGAAATAAAGGTTTGTTAGACCTTCTTTTCTCCCCCCCCACCCCCACTTCTCACTCTGCTTTTTCTTTCCTTTTTTCTCTGGTTCATAAAGAGTTAATGAATTCCTGATTCTAGCCTGGTCAGGTAGGAACCCTTGAACCAGGGAAAAAAAGAGCCAAGTAACTAACCCTTCTTTCCTTAATCCCATGCTGCTACCAACAGGACTTAATTACTAGAAACCAGAAACTTTTAACCACAGAACATTTAACTCTTAAGAGTTAAACTGCCAGAGGCCATTAGCTTAGAGTTACAAGGCCAGAGATCTTTAACCTTTGGCCTTCATCTGATGTTGTGTCTCACCTCAGTACCTGTGATGTGCTCCTTACTTAAAGGAGTTTGTGTATTGTGGGAGGCAGGTGGGAGGAAGGCTAAGTGGAAGTGGTGGGATGGTGAAGAACAGAGATGTGTGTGGTGGGTAGAATGTGTCTTGAAGCAGAGCCTTGTTGTAGCTCAGGCTAAGCAATTAATCCTGCCAGTGTATGTGAGTGTCTGCCAGTACCCACGAAATGTCTGTGGAAAAAGTGACAGGACATCCCGACTTGGTGCCATCATTTCTGCCATGTAAATCTTAGAAACCAAACTAAAGTCATCATGCTTCAGTGGCAGACCTTTACCCGCTTAACCACCCTACCATCATCCCAAACGCAAGTTTAAAAGCAAATCTGATCCACTGTCGGAGATTTGATCTTAAAATTGTGGAAAAGGATCAGATTTAAAAAATACCGGTAACTGTTAAGTTCAGCAACAGTAAGTTCATTGGTGATATAGAACAGTTTTAAATGAAATTTCCCATAGTAATTTTTAAGATGAAGACAGCACTACAAAGCTAGATACAGAAGTAGCAAATGCAGCAAATAGGGTATTTTTGAATAATCATAGTAATGTTTTAGAATAACATTTTAGTAACATATTAAATCATCTTTAAAACTTTCTATTACATCTCAAATCTGTACTTATTAAGATATCAGAATAGCTACTGTTTATTAATTCTACTAAATGTGTATTAATTCTAATTCAATTTCACCACCCCAAAATGGGGGATAGCATCTCAAGCTGGCCCCAAATACACCTGGCTTTCTGTTAGGCTTTAGTTCGTGGGGAGATGATTTCATTTAGCCTAGGCTAGTCTCAACAATTCTGAGTGGAGAAATTGCACAGGCTCTTGATTAGATCATTTTTCAAATGATTGCTAATAATATCTACACCAAGTGAGGTGAAGGTGAAAAGGAAAACAATAAAACTAATAGCTGTAAGCATTATATAATATTCAACATTCCTGTTAGAGGCTATTCATATCCTTATTTTAGAAGTGAAAGAAATACATAGAGCAATAAACTCAAGACACTGTAAGAAATGGCAAACAAGATCCAAATGTTGATTAGTCTGTATCTAAAGTCTATACAGTTTAATTTTATATTTTATCTTCATAAATACAGCTAATCTTCCTTTCTTCTCATTGTTACTCCATGTTCAACAAATAATACTAACCACCCAACCTTTCCACAACCAAATATAAAAGGAAGAGAAAAGGGAAATTACCCGAATTACCCACTGCACCATTGTTCACCAGGGAATTGGGTGCCACGGTACAAGGCCAGTGTCCATCATGAGATGAGCCAGGGATTGCCATGGGCCTGGCAGCAGGCTGTGCGAAGATGATGCTGGGATCACTCAAGCCAATATTGTTGGGGGTACTGCCAGGTGCAGAGTGTAGCATTGGGCCATGGATGGGCCATGACGGGGTAGGGATCTGGAGGGGGTGCATGGGCAATAATCCCATCCCGTGCATGGGTGAGTAACGAGCTGGAGGTGATGGAGGAAAGTTATACAAGGGCACCTGAACCTGGTGAGGGGGCTGGCCTCCCTGCTGGGGTGGGCCAAGCTTAGGCTGGGATCCTGGCTGGGATGGAGGTGGGGGAAGAGCAGATGGTTGAGGAGAAGTCTGTGGAAAAGGCTGAGGCTGAGGAGAATAGGATGGTGAATCAGACTGCAGGAAAAAAGGATAATTTTAAAAATTAAGATTATTAAAATAGTTATTTTAATAGAACATTAGACACAGAACTATATGATATTTATAACAAATAATAAAATTTCCTATTACATGAAGATAAAATTTTCCCCCAGGTGCTCAAATTCTCTCACTTGAGTAATGGTTCATAAGCTGTTTTTTCCTCCTTCGTTCAAGGGGGAAAAAAAAGAGAAAACCTAGCATCATGAACACCATATGTTTTGTAAACTAGAAACCATCACATAAATTACTCACATCCCCTTCCATTCAGCCCCTGAACAATTGTGTATACTAGGCAGTATTACTAGGTACTGAATATGCATCTATGCCTTCGTGATGTTTAAATGTTTACTGCATAAGAAATCGGGGAGTAGGAAAAAAATTACACAGTATAACAATTTTTACTATGATAAAGACTATATAATTAGAAAGTCAGGCTTGCTAGTGTATTATATGTGTTGTCTAAGCAAGCCGGAGGATAAAGCCTAGCAAAATGGGCTGCTTATTGAGACTAATGCTCTCTACAAGAAAAGTATCATTTATAGTATAGTTTGATAAACAGAAACACCTAACTTCCACTTTTGAAGAAAAGTAGAAATCAAAGACTTTCCAAGATTAAGTAACCTTTACCTGAGACTAAAAGGTAAATAGAAGCAAATCGAAAATTAAGAAGCTTCAGAGAAGGAAAGAATACTTAGCAACAGAAATAACATGTCAGAAGGTCTATGAATGTGATGTTCTGAAGAGGTTTGGCCCGGTTGTTTTAATGCTTGGCTGAAGGGAGTGGCCCTATTAGGTGTAACCTTACTGGAATAGGTGTGGCCTTCTTAGAGGAAGTGTAGGTAGGCTTTGAGGGTTTCTATGCTCAGGCTCTGCCCAGGCTGCATTCAGATTATATGTAGAACTCATGGCTTCTGCAGTAACCATGTCTGCCTGCTTGGATGCTGGCAGGTTTCCTGCCAGGCTGATAATGGACTGAACCTCTCAATCTGTAAGCCAGCCCCAATTAACTTTCCTTAATAAGAGTTACCATAGTAAAGCTGTCTCTTCGCAGCTATAAAACCCTAACTGAGACAATGGGCATGAAAATGCTTAACTGTGTAAAATAAATGAAATCTAAAAGATGTTAAATAGTGTAGTACACAGCTAAGGGAATACTGTATCTGAGGCTTAAGAACTACACAGAAATAATCCCAGGAGGAAGGGGCAGGTGGATTTGTTAAGATCAGGGCTACCCAGAGAAAGTCTCACCTCCAATTTCAGGAGTTCTGACATCCTCACACAGACATGCATGCAGGCAAGACACTAATGCACAAAAACTAGAACTAAATCATGTAAAAAATTATACAATGACCAGTATGCCTGCCAGCTTTCGGATCAAGCCCAAGTTCTCTCCATTATAAAACAAGAACCAACTAAAACAGAAACAAGGCAATGAGGGTGCCTGTGTTTTATTTATCATATAATTTATGCAATTTATACAAGAGCAGTAAAAAACCACTGAAAATTTGAACAAGAAATATAATCAACTTGAAATTTAAAATTTTTCTGATTTAATAATAATGAAAAAACTACTAAAAGAAAACACTGATAAAACTAATTAAAAGGTGCGATAACATCTGAATTCTCATTTGATATTCTGGTCTTTCACAAGTTATATTCTCACTCACGACACATCCAGATGTGAGGTGAGGAGAATATACAAATCTGGACATGGTGGTAAACACTTTCAATCTTAGCACTCAGGGGAAGAGGTGGAGTTCTGGGCCAGCCTGATCTGCACTGTGAGCTCTAGAAAAGCCAGGGCATGAGATTGGAGAGAGAAAGAAGTTAATATACAGGCAAATAAAGGACTATGAAACAACTACCCAAGTAGAAATGAATTCCCAACATTATTACAAAACAACAACAATGACTATGTAGTATGGCTAACTTTGATTGATAACTTGACTACATTAAAAAGTAACTAAAACCCCAGCAGGTATGCAAATATGTGAGAGACTTTTTTCTGCTTGCCCTCAATCTCACTAGCAGGTTCATCTCTCCTGAACCAGTTCTTTTCTGGTGCTAGAATCTCCTTTTTTGAAATTCCAATGTGAGCTGAAAACTGGCTGCTCTTTAGGACCTCTAGCACCAGAATGTGACTGCTGAAACATCTAGTTTCTAGGACTCAACAACTACCAGATTCTTGGCTTTTTTGTCAGGATACAGCCATTACTGGACTAAGCAGACCATAAGCTGTAAGCCACTTAAAAATGTTTTAAATTATTTTTATTTATATAAGTACACTGTAGCTACCTTCAGACACACCAGAAGAAGGCATTTTATCCCATTAGAGATGGTTGTGAGCCACCATGAGGTTGCTGGGAATTTAATTCAGGACCTGTGGAAGAGTAGTCAGTGCTCTCAACCACTGAGCCATCTCTCCAGCTCTTAACACACACATTCTCTCTCTCTCTCTCTCTCTCTCTCTCTCTCTCTCTCTCTCTCTCTCTCTCTCTCTCTCTCTCTCTTATTCTATCAATTCTGTTCTAAAGACAACCTTGAGTAATATGCCATATTTACAAAAAAACAAAAACAAAAACATGAATAAACAGTAGAAAAATTCAAATAAATGTTCAGAAAAAATGTTCAGGATTCTTCTGCGAACAACCTTTATTGTACAGCACTCTGAGCTGGAGACTCTCACGTGGAAGAAAAATGCACTGCTTATATATGCCTAAGAGACTTGTGTTGCTACCTGATTGGTGCATCTTCCAGTAGCTCATAAGCATGCCCCTAGAGTGGGCTGTGACTTATGTGGTATTTGAGCACCATGAGGAGAAAGGTTTTGTTGGCTGAATAATAGGCGGGAAGCTGGCGCCATCTATTGGCAGCAATGGCTCCCTACAATCTATCATCATCCCCAGCTCCCAACCTCTCTTTTGGTAAAAATCAACAAAACATATTCACAGTGGTATAATTTTATCTTTTTGAACATACTTAAAACCATACATAAAATGCATGTTTCCTTTCCTACAATTAGTCATTAGAAACTAAAATTGAATTTATGCTAGCAAATGAAAATATAAATTTTTACAGCTAGGCTCAGCAACAAAAGAAGAATATGCAATGAGAAAAGGATACTTTACTACTATGCAACAGCAATACTTAATCCTCCATATTAGTTATTTTATTATGAAAATGAGAAAGCAGGCTCAGATAAGTTAAATAGCTACATTATTATTAATAGGAACATAGATGTTAATTTAACTTATGGGCCTAATAAGGACAACTCTGCAAATTATTATGTGATCTTTGGTATTACATATGATGTGATGGTTGGTGTTACCTATTTAAACAGGAATGTCCCTCATAACCTCATATGTGTGAATGTTTGGCACATAGGGAATAAGACTATTAGGAGGTGTGCCCTTGTTGGAAAAGAAAAATGTCTCTGTGGAGTGGTCTCTGTAGAGTGGACTCTGAGGTCTCATATGTTCAAGCTAAGACTAACCTGGCAGTTTTTTATGCTGCCTGCAAATCAAGTTGTAGAACTCTCAGCCTCTTCTCCAGTGCCATGTCTGCCTGCATGCTGCCATGTTTCACACCATGGCAATAATGGACTAAACCTTTGAAACTATAAACAAGTCACAATTAAGATATTTTCCTTACAAGAAATTTCCTACTCGATGCCATGATCATGGTTGCTCTTGACAGCAATAAAACCCTAAGACAAATGTCAACAGCAATCTAGAATCCAGGAGAGATGGATGTCTTTGGGCATACCTCTGAACAGGTTCCCGTTTCTGGCCTGTATAAAACGGGAAGAAGATGAGTGTGCATTCATGCCTTTCTACTCACTTTCTTTGGATGTGATATGACAGCTGTTTCGAGCTCCTGCTGCCTTGTCAGACCAGACTTTGAAATGTAAACTAAAATAAATACTTTCTCCCTTAAGTTGCTTTTGATGGTATATTATATTAACAGGAAAAGAAACTAAGACACATGAAAAGTTGTTCTCTTCCTGTCAAACTCATTCATAGGCAGAGTACTGACACATTCTGAAGACTGTCTAGTCCTCATGGACTGGTCACTCTGTTGTGTGGCTGAACCAGCCACCTGCTGAGCATTGACAATATTACGGACCAGCTGGGCTGCTGAGAGAAGACATCACAGAAAAAAAATCAAGATACAGAAAAAGCAGTTAGGTAAGTTGTTTCACACCTGTAATCTCAATGTTTGAAGCACTGAGGCAGAGGATTTCTGTGAACTCAAAACAGAACCTGCACAGTGAGTTCCATGCCAGCACTGTGGAGAGAGTATGAGACTGTCTGAGACAAACCTACCTCACGGGAAGTAATAGAAATGAATAAACAGACATCAATAAAATTAAAGAACACTGATTTTAATGGCATTTTTTGTGGCACTGTGGGTTGAACACAGGATTTCATGTGTAAGGCAGGCACTCTACAGTGAGCTACGACCCTAAACTCCAGTGTCTTAACAATTTCTGTCTATAAATTTTATCAAGCTATACTTTTTGAAACAAGGCTGGCATTGATCAAGTGCAGCAATATACTTTACATAAGCAATAAATATAGATTTCTCAAAAGATCATACTAAAGCAAACTTTTAAGCAATGATTCTTTTAATGATGTGTCCACTGTTCTCTTGCCCAGCCCATGCAGAGACCAAAGCCAGAGCATTGCATAGGGACTCTACCACTAATCTGTATTCTCTTCCCCTTGTTTTTTCATATGTAACTTTTATTTTATTAAAATTGTTATTATAAATTTTTATTTTTATTATAATTTACTTCATAAGTATAAATGTTTTGCCTACATGTATGCACCAGATGCATAAAGGTGAGAAGGTGGAACCAAATCCCCTGTAGCAGAAGTTGTTGCCAAGCAACTTTTTGCCTTGCCTATCCAAGATGCTAGAAACTGATCAGGTCTCCAAGCAGAGCAGCAAGTAACAGCTGAGCATGTCTCCCAGGCTCTTAATCTTAATTACCAGGTTTTTTGAAACAGTCTTGTTATGTAGTCAAACCAGCTGCTTGTTTCTATCTCAGGGGTAGTGGGCTTAAAAAATATTTTCCAATCTCTCACATAAATTCTTTTATTTTTTTAAATTTGACACTGTAGAGAATAAAACCCAGAGCCTTGTACATTGCATATTTTTACTCTTATTAAACTAAAATCTTAGGCCACATTACTTAAAAACTAATATCTAAAGCCAGATGTTATACCTGTGTAATTCCAAGGAAGCTGATGAAGGAAGACCACAAATTTGAGGGAAGCCTGAAATAGATAGCAAAACTTCAAACCTCTAAAGAAGGAATTCGAGGAAGATCTCAGAAAATGGAAAGATATCTCATGCTCATGGATTGGAAGGATCAACATTTTAAAAATGGCCATCCTACCAAAAGCCATCTACAGATTCAATGCAATCCCCATCAAAATTCCAACCCAGTTCTTCATTGAGTTGGAAAGATCAATGTGCAATTTCATCTGGAATAACAAAAGACCTAGAATACCTAAATCCATCCTGAACAACAAGAAAACATCTGCGGGATTCACTATCCCTGACCTCAAGCAATATTACAAGTCAATTGTGCTGAAAACTGCATGGTACTGGTACAAAAATAGGCACGTGGATCAATGGTATAGAATAGAAGATCCAGAAATGAGCCCTCATGTATATGGTCACCTGATTTTTGACAAAGGAGCCGTAAACATTCAATGGAAAAATGACAGCCAATTCAACAAATGGTGCTAGTCCAATTGGCACTCAGCATGCAGAAGAATGAAAATATACCCTTTCTTATCTCCTTGTACAAAACTCAAGTGTAAGTGGATCAAAGATCTCCACATTAAACCAGATACACTGAAACTATTAGAGGAGAAAGTAGGAAAAATGTTAGAACACATAGGCACAGGAAAAAAATTTCTGAACAATACACCAATGACTCAAGCTCTAAGTTCAAAGATTAACAAATGGGACTTAATTAGATTGCAAAGTTTCTGTAAGGCTAAGGACATTGTCAAGAAAACAAAATGGCAGCCAATAGAATGGGAAAAGATCTTTACCAACTTCACATCAGATAGAGGCCTAATATCCAAGGTATACAAAGAACTCAAAAAGCTAGACACCAGAGAATCAAACAACCCTATTAAAAAATGGGGTACAGAGCTTAACAAAACGTTCTCAATTGAGGAATATCGAATGGCTGGGAAACATCTGAGGAAGTCCTCGATATCCTTAGCCATCAGGGAAATGCAAAGGAAAACATCCCTGAGATTCCACCTCACACCAGTCAGATTGGCCAAGATCCAAAACTCAGATGACAACAGATGCTGGCGAGGTTGTGGAGGAAGAGGAATACTTCTCCACTGTTGGTGGGGTTGTAAACTGATACAACCACTCTGGAAATCAGTCTGGTGATTCCTCAGAAAGTTGGACTTAGTACTACCTGAAGATCCAGCTCTTCCATTTCTGGGCATATACCCCAGAGACTCCTTAATACACAACAAAGATCCATGCACCACAATGTTCATAGCAGCTCTATTTATAATAGCCAGAAGCTGGAAAGAACCCAGATGTCCTTCAGTAGATGAATAGATATAAAAATTGTGGTACATTTACACAATGGAATACTACTCAGTCACCAGAAACAATGACTTATCCAAATTCTTAAGAAAATGGCTGCATCTAGAGAATATCATCTTGAGTGAGATAACCCAGTCACAAAAGAACAGACATAATATGCAGTCACTGATAATGGGATGCTAACCCCAGAGGCTTGCACTGCCCCAGAAACAACTCACAAACTGTGTGAAGTCCAAGAAAAAAAGAAAAGAAAACAAAACAAAACAAAAAAAATTTTTGCTCAATCCTTACACATCAAGAACACATTGACAAATTCTGGGATACACCCTGTATTACATGTACTGTTTGCTCATTGTATAAAAAAAAAAAAAAAAAAAAAAAATATCTTTACACACCAAGAAAACTTTGACTATTTTCAGGTTACCTCTTGTTTTACATGTACTATATGCTCATTGTAACTAGTAAGATCTTAATCACACTATCAAACCTTTAAATAAAAAAACCATGTACTGACAAAAATGTATTGTATACTTTTATGCAAGAAATGCCTGAAATCTGTACATTTATCTTTTTTCTTTCAAATAAAGTTGTAAAAAAAAAAGACTCCACCAAGTTTTTTTGCATATCTTTAAAATTCCTGCTAAAAACAAGAGCTATCATAGAATTATTTCATCTTTTCAAGTATTTTATTTAAAATTTATAATAAAGCAAGTCTTATTCCTCTTAAAGTATTCTTTGAACTCTAAGAATTTCAAACAAGGATGACTAAAATAACGATTTACTTCATTTATAATGTCTCTCTCTCTCTTCAGTGTTATTTTGTTGACTAATATGGTATTTCACAAGTAGAACTCCTTTTTCTCTCAAACCCAGTGCAATGCTTAAACATTCAGCAGCAGCAGATGTCACCGCTCATTAGAAGCTTTACTAAAGACTCAAGATTGAAAATATTGAGGACTATTGCCTTGTGTAGCTACTTTATTTTTGCTGGGAGCTGACAGAAATAGGCTAATTTCCCTTAGCCTGAGTAACGCCATTTTGCATAATATCTAGGCCTAGGTTTCTGTTTCCCACAAAAGAGTCCTTTTCCCAGAAATTGGGGTTCTCTCTGATGCCAGGTAGTTAGGTGAAAAGAACAGTAGCCCAGGCTACATAACATTTTGTTGCACTTGGGAAGTCTCCACACTTGTAACTCTCCCTGTTTTTATGTAAAAGAAATGGTTTTGGTGCATAATAAATGAGAGCTTGATCAGCAAAATAAAATAAAATAAAATAAAATAAAATAAAATAAATAGCATTGGTACAGAAATAGACAATTTGATCAATGGATTTGAATCAAGACACAAAAATAAACTCATATACATATTGAAACTTGATTTTTGATAAGGAAGCCAAAATCATACAATTGAAAAATAAAACTATTGTCAACAAATGATGCTAGAATAACCTAACTGGATGTCTACATTTAGAAGAATAAAAATAGATCCATACATATCACTCTGCAAAAAAAAAAAAAAAAAAAAAAAAAAAAACTTAAGTACAAATGGATCAAAGGCCTCAACATATAAAAAGATACACTAATTCTTATAGAAGCAGACGTGACAAATTCCATTTAAAGCATTCGTACAGAAGACCATTTCCTGAACAACAATGGCCTGAGGTATAAACCAACACCTGAATAACTTGTCCCAGAAACCAGAAAGTTTCCTTAAGGCAAAGTACACTGTCAATAGGACAAATCAGCAACCTACAGATAAAGAAAATGTCTTTACCAACCCCACATCTGACAGAGGGCTGATACCCAAAATTTACAACAAAATTCAAGAAGTTAAATACTAACAACTTAAATAAGCCAATTTTAAAATGGGATATAGAACAAAAGAGAGAATTCTCAGCAGAGGATCCTTGAGTGTCTGAGAAGCACTTAAAGCAATATTCAACGTCCTTGGACATCAAGAAAAAGCAAATCAAAACACCTCTGAGGTTCCACCTTTAATCCATCAGCAAGGCAAAGATCAAAAACTCAAGAAAGAATATGCAGACAAGGAGGAGGAGCAAGGGGAGCACTTCTTCATTGTTAGGAGTGTAAACTTGTAATACCACTTTGCAAATCAACTTAGGAGTTTTCTCAGAAACCTAGGGATAGTTATATCTCAAGACCGAGCTATACCACTCCTGGGCATATACCCAAATGTTGCTCCAACATTCCAGAAAGATACTCGCTTAAATATATCCATAGCAGCTTTATTTGTAACAGCCAGAAACTGAAATAGATCTATGTGCCCCTCAACAGAAGAATAGATAAAACAAACAAACAAAATATAAAAGCAAACAGAAAATATGTACATCTACACAATGAAATAGTATTCAGCTATTAAATACAAGGATATCATGAAGTATGCATACAAATAAGGTAACCCAGTCCCAAAAGGACATGCATGGTACGGGCTCACTTATAAGTGGATACATTAACTATACCATGTTACACTTCACAGACCCAAGGAAGTTAAACAAGAAGGAAAGCTCAAGCTTTGCTTTCCCTTAGAAGGGGAAATAAGAAAGTCATGACAGGCAGATGGAGGGAGGAAACTGAGTGGGAGGGAGAATATGGGGTTTATGGACAGGTAAGGGAAGGTCAGGAGAGATCTCTAGGTGGCCATAAACATAAGTAGATATTGGCCACAGACAAGGGTAAGAAGATGGCAGGCTTCTGCAGGATGAGAGAGACCTGGAACAAGGATTCCACACAAGAATCAAAGACTGTGACCTTAGCTGTGACTCACTACATTTGGGGATATGCAAAATGAAGAGGCCACCTCCTATAGCCGGGCAGAAACACTCTGGTTACCTGCAAATTGTTTTTGTTTCTACATATGGTATGTTTATAAAAATTTTTAAATAGTAAAATGTTCATTCAGATAGAAAAAAAATCATTTTCCAAGCATGTTCATTTAATATTTAAATATTAAATATCATAAAAATGAATTCAGGAAGTACCGGAAACATGAGATATGAAGGCATGAAATTGGATCTGTGATATCCATAGAAAAGTTAGACACACTTATGCATGACTATGACCTTAGCACTGGGGGCATGGTGATTGGTGGCAAATCTAGCCAATCAGTAAGTTCTAGACACCTGTCTAGAGACACCCTGTCTCAGAGATAAGATGAAGAATGATAATGGAAACCTTCAGTGCCAATCGATGATCTCTACATGGACGTGTGCACCTGCACTCTCACATGCACAGGCACTATTTACACGCTATATACACGCTATATACACACTAACTATATACACGCTATATACCCACCAAACACATGTCAAATATTTAATGGCATTTCTTTGTATCTCACCTTTAGCTCAAATGTTTTCATTTTAAAAGTATGTTTATATCAAGTCTAAGAAGATTCTTTTATTTTGCCTGTTTGAAATTAATCTAGAAGTTTTATTAAAAAGAAGGACCAAAAGAGGAGGAGGAGGAGGAGTTATCAGTGGGTATGGACAGGCTTATTGCTACAGAAACAGACTTAGGAAGTTCTGGGATAAGGTGTCTTCTTCAAAGGGAGAGAAAATAGAGATTACAAGAGTGAGCAGCCTGGATCTATTTGGTGAGCACAGAGGGAAGTCAGTGAAGAAATTCTAGAATTTGGTAAGAAGATGTTTGAGTGAAGACAGCAGAAAAAAATGTTCCAGTTGTGATAGTTTGCAGGGTGACACTGGAGAGATGCAGGTAGACTCAGTGCTTTTAGTGTCTCATACTACTCATGATAGTCTATTGGAATTGATGATCATTATTACATATTATATATTTACATATATAACATTATATATTGCATATAATTATTTAATATTACACTTATTATCATATATTACATTATATTTACATAGGCAGTATCTGTTCTTATTACATGTTTTCCTTCCCCTAGCTCCTTTTTAAATGCCTGCATACATTTTAAGCATTTAGTGTATTAGGTCACTGCTAATACCATACTTCTGTTTCTGTCCATGAATTATTGATAAGAAAGACAGTTACTATAGTTTTACAAAGAACTCAATGGTAGCCTCAATATGAACATGAATTAAACACAAGCCTGCCTATAACTTCATTATTTGCATTTTTTGTTGCTACATGTATACTGAAAAGATATATGTATTCCAGGTCTTCTGCATTTTGAGTTGTGTGACTTGGAGATGTTTCCATTTAACAGGGCCTTAGCATGTGCTCCTTCCCTCTAAGCTCACTATTCCACCTTAGCCCAGCTAGCCTTCAACACTATTTCAACTTCACCTATTTAACCTTCAAAGAGAAGACTTCTATAAGTCCAATCAGACCCGGAACATTGGCCCCCACCTGATGGTGGTAAGAGAAGGAAGTGAAGAGAGAAGCTTATGGTGAACATCACCTTTATGTTTTGTTCTAATCTAATTTTTTTTCACCTTTCATTTTATAAAGAGATTTTCCTTAGTCCAACCTTGATGACTTTTTTAAAAGTTTTTTCCCCAAGTTTTTCCTACCATATTGGTACTATAACACTTACTTAGGAAGAGAATTCTCTCAAACTCTTCTTGAACTTAGAAGTTTTTCTCCATATTACGGTACCTATTGTTTAGTCCTGAGTAATTTAAGGTCTCTAAAAAGATTATCAGTGTTAAGATTGCATGGCCAAAAAAGGCATGCCCCCAAGGGGTGGAAGATTCAACTCTAAAACCTAAGGTTATCCCTGAAGAGGAAAACAAAACAAAACAAGTGTGCTGTCTAGTTTAATGTCTACATAAACGAGAGTTATCTAAGAAGAGGGAACCACATTGAGAAAATGTATTAATAAAATTGAGCTGTAAACAGGATTATAAGCATTTCCTTAATTAGTGACTGAATGTGGGAGAGACCTCCCCATCATGGTTTGCCACCCTTGAGAAGGCAGTACTGGAATGTATAATGAAACAGTGTGAGCAAACATGAGGAGCAAACCAGCAAGCAGCACTCCTTCATCTCTGCTTCAGTTTCTGCCACCAGGTTTCTTCCTTGAGTTTCTTTGATGATGGAACTGTGACATGGAACTGTAAGCTGAAATAAATCCTTTCTCTCCCAAGGTCCTTTTGGTCATGAATTTAGCACAGCAAAAGAAACTTTAAACAAAAAGGAAAGCAGACTGTCATTGCTACAGGAAGTAAGAATGAGATTTGTGAGAAGTCTTAGGCTTCCACAAAACTTATGCACTCAGCCCTGATTACACACATATAAGTTATATTACACAAACCAGCAGGTTATATTTAGGAAGACACTTTGTGTGTGTGTGTGTGTGTGTGTGTGTGTGTGTGTGTGTGTGCACGCGCACACACATGTGTGTGTAATAATAAATCATGAAAAAAGAGCATAAATTTGAAAAATAATTAGGGATATACAGGAGGGTTTGGAGAAGGAAAGGAAATTGTGTAATTATATTATAATCTCAAAGATAAAATAAAATAAAGAAGAAATACCTGATATGTCCATGACACTGGGCAGACAATGTGGAAATTCCAGCATTAGCAAGGCAGCAGTAGGAACTCATAAAGACCATTACTGATGAGGGTCTATCATCTAGACTTACATGAACATGTTTTGGTATGATGCCAGCTGCAAATGGGTAGCTCAGGATGCCCACATTTATGGTCCACTGGCTGCAAATTCTTCAGTCTTCAGCCTGACAGTTGACCTCTTCTCAGAAAAGAGCCCATAATCTGTACCTTGCTCCAGCATATGAAATAATGTACTCTCTCAGTGTATTTCAGCCACACTCTTGGGACAAAATAAAACAGACAGGGAACTATAGCTGTCTTTAGGAAGGAAGAAACCCATAATAAGAGCACCAAGACAAAAAAGTACACAACGAACATTATTCTGTAGTGTGCCTATAGTGTGAGTCTTAGAAGATGGAAGAAGAGGTTTCTACCACACTCACTTTGCTGGACCCTGTGCAGATATTTGGGAATCTGTCTGGTAAGATATTTATTTCTGTTGGCATAGTCAGAGATGTTGAGATCTCAGCTGTAGTTTCTGAAAGAATGAAGACTGCCAGACATCTCAGACTTGTCACCAAATCTGAGAGTAAAACATGTCATCTTTTTTTTTTTTGGGTGGGGGTCCAGTGGTCAAGGGTCCTACAATTATCTTACAACTGACAGATAACAAGGATAAGAGATGGGGTTACTTAGGAACACATGCAGAAGTACTCAGTGCTGTATACCTCCAGTCAGTATCTTAGGTCAGCTTTATGTCACAAGTACAGCAAAGGGACAGGAGAATATTACTCGTAGCAAGGTACTGAAATTTCTCCTGGGTTTTCATGCAGTTTGCCTCCCTGGCCTCTAGATGAATTCCAAGGTACTCCTGAGAATGGAGTCCAATGGCAGCTGAAGTTTATGACATGCTTGTTAGATAAGTAAAGTCCAGCTACCAGATCAATAACAAAATTTTCCTTTCAAATAATCTTTATTCCTACTCAGAGTCTACACATATATCCCCAGGAATCCAGAGACATATGCCATCCCAGGAACTTTCATAAGGAAAACCCCACTAGAACCCTCCAGGCCTAAGTTCTGAGATAGTATTTTTAGAGACATGCCCTAGAGCTTCAGGAAGGGTAGGTGACAGTCCTGGTGATAGAGAAATTGCCAGATAATATATGGGCAGTTCAGGGGTTATGAATAAGGTCCCTGCACAGACTGACATCACCCTGGGCCTTGTGCCAACAGTATGAGCCATCATTTTGTGTCATGGTGTTTGAGTCATCTCTCTGTGCCACAGTTAGAGCAGGTGCCAGTTACATCTCTCAGATCCAAAGCCTGTTGCTTGTCTTCTGAACATCGTTGTGTAATACTTCAAGTTAAGTAACACCAGGCTGATTATTCTTTACCCAACTTTGTCCTTCACTTATTACAAACAAGAAGAAGTAGACTGTTTATACTTTAGGGTCACAATTTGATCCTGTAACTGCAGTAAACCTTTATTACAGTGGAAATATTTGGAGAAAAATGTGTGGTTCAAAGAGGAAATCTCAATTGACAATTTCTCACACTCTCCATTTCTTTACAGAGAAATTGTGCTATTTTTCTACAAAGAAAAAAAAGTGCCTTCTTTCTACTAGATTTATCTTTAGAACTCTGGGAAGTTTGGTATTATTAGCATGATCAAGAACACCTATAAAAACTCTGTATCCTAAGCCTGTCTTTTAAACAATCCATTAACCACGTACAGTACAGAATTATTTCTTCATAGATGATGGGTTGAGGAACATACAAAACTGGCAGAGTGAAATTTCATACAGAAGGCATTGTGAGACATGAATAATTGTGACCAAGAGCAAGAAGAGATAACAAATTAACAAGAAGGGTCCAGATACTTTGAGAAGACTTTATCCCACTCACTCAGCCATTTTGTTTGTGGATCAAATGTGGGCTTTCATAATATTATCTACACTTATTGTTCAGGGTGGAAGAGGCTCTGCACACTGTAGATGGTCAGTAGCTCCTGAGTTCCACCCTGACCCAGCCATGACCATTGAAGATGTCTTCAGACATTGTCAAATGTCCCCCAGAAGACAGAACCTGCATCTTGCAGGAAATGAGGAACACTGCTTCAGCAATGTCTGAAAAGAGCCTCAGAAGGTTAACTAGAAAGTAAGGGAATTTTTTTTTGCAGCTTAGGAGGTAGGTACTGCAATATGTACCCTTTATTGCAGGAGTGCAGGAGTGTGCTTGGGTTGGGGATGGAGCAGAGTAATGCAGTTTGACAGGGTTGCTGGAGACAGCAAAGTAAATATTTTTGAGACAAGAAAGCTATAAAATGCTTAAATTGATTGAAAAATTTTCCATGATGCCTTCAGTTGAAACATCAATGAATCTTTGTAGAGGTTTCTAGAATGAACACAAAACAACTATTACTTTACTAAGCAAGGGTTTTCTGGGCAAGACAGTTGTCCCCCCCCCCTTTTTTGGATATTCTTTGTATTTACATTTCAGGTGTTATGCTTTTTCAGAAAATTTCCTCCCTCTCCCCTCCCATTGCCTCCATGAAGGTGCTCCCTCTCCCAACCACCCTCTTCCACCTCAGCACCCCTGCATTCCCCTGCACTGGGAGAATGGGCCTTCCCTAGATCAAAGTCCTTTTCACTCATTTATGCCAGAAAATGCTATCCTCTGCTGCATATGCACCTGGAGCCATGAGTCCCTCCATAAGAACTTACTGAGTGGTGTTTTAGTCCCTGGGAGCTGTGGTGGGTTTGGTTAGTTAATAATTTTGTTCTTCTCATGGAGTTGCAAGCCCTTTAAGCTCCTTCAATCCTTTCTCTAGCTCCTTCATTGGGGTGTCTGAATTAAGTCAAATGGTTAGTTGCAAGAATCCTTCTCTGTATGAGTATGGTTCTGGCAAAACCTCTGAGGAGGCATCCATATCAAATTCCTGCCAGTAAGCACTACTTGGCATCAGAAATAGTGCTTGGGTTTGGTGACTGCATATGAAATGGATTCTCAGGTGAGGCAGACTTTTGATGATCTTTTCTCCAATCCCGGCTCCTGTATTTGTCCCATTATTTCCTCCCATGAGTGTTTTGCTCTCTCTTCTAAAAAGGACTGAGGCATCCAACTTATGGCCTTCTTTATCCTTGAGCTTCATAACTTCTGTGAATTATTACTTGGGTATTCCGAGCTTTTTGGGATAGTATCCACTTAACAGTGAGTAGATACTACGAGTGTTCTTTTGTGACTGGGAAACTTCATTTAGGATGATAATTTCAAGTTCCATCCATTTGCCTGGAAATTTCATGAAGTCCTTGTTTTCGATAGCTCAATAGTACGCCATTGTGTAAGTGTACCACAATTTCTGTTACCATTCCTCTGTTGATGGACATCTGGGTTCTTTCCAACTTCTGGTTATTAAAAATAAAGCTGCAATGACCATGGTGGAACATGTGTCCTGTTCAGGAATCTTTTCCCTGTGCCTATGTGTTCTAAACTCTTCCTCACTTTCTCTTCTAATACTTTCAGTGTACCTGGTTTTCTGTGGAGATCTTTGATCCACTTGGACTTGAGCTTTGTACAAGGGGATAGGAAAGTATCAAATTGCATTCTTCTGCATGCTTACTGTCAGTTGAGCCAACACCATTTGTTGAAGAGGCTGTCCTTTTTCCATTGAATGTTTTTAGCGCCTTTGTCAAAGATCAAGTGACCATAGATGTGTGGGTTCATTTCTGGATCTTCAATTCTGTTCCATAGATCCACCTCTCTATCTCCGTACCAATACCATGCAGTTTTTATCACAATTGCTTTATATTATAGCTTGAGATCAGGGATAGAGATTCCCCCACAAGTGTTTTTATTATTGAGAATAGATTTTTCTATTCTAGATTTTTTCTTTTTCCACATGAATTTGAAAATTGCTTTTTCCAACTCTATGAAGAATTGAGTTGAAATTTTTATGGAGATTGCATTGAATCTTTAGATTACTTTTGGCAAGATGGCCATTTTTACAATGTTGATCCTGCCAATCCATGAGCATGGGAGAACTTTTTATCTTCTGAGATCTTCTTCAATTTCTTTCTTCAGAGTCTTGAAGTTCTTTTCATAAAGATCCTTTAACAGCTTTGTTAGGATTACTCCAAGGTATTTTATATTCTTTGTGACTATTGTGAAGGGTGTTGATTCTCTAATTTTTTTCTTAGCTTGTTTATCCTTTAAGTAGAGGAAGGCTACTGATTTGTTTGAGTTAATTTTATAGCCAGTCACTTTGCTGAAGTTTTTTTATCAGTTGTAAAAGTTTTTTGGTGGAATTTTTGGGGTCACTTAAGCATACTATCTATCACCTGAAAATAGTGATATTTTGACTTCGTCCTTTCCAATGTGAATCCCTTTGATTTCTTTTTGTTGTCTAATTGCTCTGGCCAGGACTTCCAGTAATATATAGAATAGGTAGGGGGACAGTGGGCAGTCTTGTCTATTCTTTGATTTTAGTGGGATTGCTTCAAGTTTCTCACCACTTAGTTTGGTATTGGTTACTGGTTTTCTGTATATTGCTTTTCGTATGTTTAAGTATGGCCGTTGAATTCATAATCTTTTGAAGACTTTTATAATGAAGGGATGTTGAATTTTGCCAACTGCTGCTCGGCATCTAAAGAGATGTGCATGTAGTTTTTTTCGTTGAGTTTGTTTATATTGTGAATTATGTTGATAAATTTCCATATACTGAACCATCCTTGCATCCCTGGAATAAAGCCTACTTGGTCATGGTTACTGATCATTTTAATGTGGCCTTGGATACAGTTTTCAAGAATTTTATTGAGGATTTTTGCATCAATGTTCTTGAGAGAAATTGATCTGAAGTTATTTTTCTTTGTAGGGTCTTTGTGGGGTTTAAGAATGAACATAATTATGATTTTGAAGAATTACTTGGGTAGTGTTTCTTTTTTTTCTATCTTGTGGCATAGTTGGAGAGTATTTGTATTAAGTCTTCTATGAAGATCTGATAGAATTCAGCACTAAACCCATCTGGTCCTGAGATGTTTATGCTTGGGAGGCTTTTGACGACTACTTCCATTTCTTTAGGGGTTTGGGGGTTCTTTAAATGGTTTATCTGATCCTGACTTAACTTTGGTACCTGGTATCTGTCTAGAAAATTTTCCAATTTCTCTAGATTTTTCAGTTTTATTGAGTATTGGTTTTTGTTGTAGGATCTGATGACTTCTTGAATTTCCTCAGTTTCTGTTGTCATCTCTCTCCTTTAATTTCTGATTTTGTTAATTTAAATATTCTCAGTTTGACCTCTCATCAGCCTGACTAAGTTTATTAATCATGTTGATTTTCTCAAAGAACCAGCTCCTGGTTTTGTTGATTCTTTCTATAGTTCTTTTTCTTTTTATTTAGTTGCTTTCAGCTCTTAGTTTATTTCCTGCCATCTACTACTCTTGGGTGTATCTGCTTCGTTTTGTTCTATAGCTTTCATGTGTGCTGTCAAGCTCTTATTATATGCTCTCTCCAGTTTCTCTTTAGAGGCACTCACAGGTGTGAGTTTTCCTCTTAACACTGCTTTCACTGAATCCCATAAGTTTGTGTATATTGTGCCTTCATTTTAATTAAATTTTCAAAAAATTATTAAACATTATTATAAAAAAACAAAGATAAAAGAAAAAAAATTTAAAACATTTTTGCATAAATCTATACAAATATAATTGAGTCACTGATTGGCTTTTTTTCATTTTTTTAAGGTTTTATACTCTGCATTAAGGTCTTACTAGTTACAATGAGCAAAAACTACATGTAAAACAGGATGTAACACGGAATTAGTCAATGTCTTCTTGGTGTGTAACGATTGAGCATGACTTTTTTTGTTTTGTTTTGTTTTCTTGAACTTCACACAGTCTGTGAGTTGTTTCGGAGGCAGTGCAAGCCTCTAGGGTTAGCATCCCACTATCAGTGACTGCACATTATGTCTGTTCTTTTGTGACTGGGTTATGTCACTCAGGATGATATTCTCTAGATGCAGCCACTTTCTTAAGAATTTAGAAAAGTCACTGTTTCTGATGGCTGAGTAGTATTCCATTGTGTAAATGTACCACAATTTTTGTATCCATTCATCTACTGAAGGACATCTGGGTTCTTTCCAGCTTCTGGCTATTATACATAGAGCTGCTATGAACATTGTGGTGCATGTATCTTTGTTGTGTATTAAGGGGTCTCTGGGGTATATGCCCAGAAGTGGAATAGCTGGATCTTCAGGTAGTACTATGTCCAATTTTCGGAGGAATCACCAGACTGATTTCCAGAGTGGTTGTAGCAGTTTACAACACCACCAACAGTGGAGAAGTGTTCCTCTTTCTCTGCAACCTTGCCAGCATCTTCTGTCATCTGAGTTTTGGATCTAGGCCAATCTGACTGGTGTGAGGTGGAATCTCAGGGTTCTTTTTATATGCATTACCCTGATGGCTAAGGATGTTGAGCACTTCCTTAGATGTTTCTCAGCCATTCGATATTTCTCAATTGAGAACGTTTTGTTTAGATCTGTACCCCATTTTTTAATAGGGTTGTTTGACTCTCTGGTGTCTAGCTTTTTGAGTTCTTTGAGTACCTTGGATATTAGGCCTCTATCTGATGTGGAGTTGGTAAAGATCTTTTCTCATTCTGGTGGCTGCCGTTTTACTTTCTTGACAATGTCCTTAGCCTTACAGAAACTTTGCAATCTCATTAAGTCCCATTTGTTAATCTTTGAACTTAGACCTTGAGCCATTGGTGTTTTGTTCAGAATCTTTTCTCCTGTGCCTATGTGTTCTAAGGTTTTCCCTACTTTCTCATCTAATAGTTTCAATGTATCTGGTTTAATGTGGAGATCTTTGATCCACTTACACTTGAGCTTTACACAAATAGATAAGCATTATTTTGCATGCTGAGTGCCAGTTGGACCAGCACCATTTGTTGAATAGGCTGTCATTTTTCCATTGAGAACGTTTTGTTTAGATCTGTACCCCATTTTTTAATAGGGTTGTTTGATTCTCTGGTGTCAAACTTCTTGAGTTCTTTGAATACCTTGGATATTAGGCCTCGATCAGATGTGGGATTGGTAAAGATCTTTTCCCACTCTGTTGGATGTCATTTTGTTTTCTTGACAGTGTCCTTAGCCTAACAGAAACTTTGCAATCTCATTAAGTCCCATTTGTCGATATTTGGCCTTAGAGCTTGAGCCATTGGTGTTCTGTTCAGGAAATTTTCTCCTGTGCCTGTGTGTTCCAAGGTTTTCCCTACGTTCTACTCTAATAATTTCAGTGTACCATGTTTAATGTGGATATCTTTGATCCACTTACACTTTAGCTTTGTACAAGGAGATAAGAAAGGGTCTATATTCATTCTTCTACATGCTGAGTGCCAGTTGAACCAACACCATTTGTTGAAGAGGTTGTCCTTTTTCCATTGAATGTTTATAGCTCCTTTGTCAAAAATCAAGTGACCATATATGTGAGGGCTCATTTCTGGATCTTCTATTCTATTCCACTGATTCACATGCCTATCTCTGTACCAGTACCATTCAGTTTTTAACACAATTCCCTTATAATATAACTTGAGATCAGGGATGGAGATTCCCGCAGATATTTTCTTGTTGTTGAGGATGGATTTCGCTATTCTAGGTCTTTTGTTATTCCAGATGAAATTGCACATTGCTCTTTCCAACTCTATGAAGAATTGGGTTGAAATTTTGATGGGGATTGCATTGAATCTCTAGATTGCTTTTGTTGAGATGGCCATTTTTACAATGTTGATCCTTCCAATCCATGAGCATGAAACCCAAGTTTTCAACCCTTTTTTGTACAAGCTTCTTTTGTAATAAGATCTGGTCTATTTGATATTGTAATAAGGGTAAAAATCTTAAGTTTTGTAATGTCATATATTACAATTCTCTGAAACGTGTATCACCACCTACCTGGCGATTTGTTCATCATCCTTTTGTTTGGGTCATTGTTTTGTGCCTGTTTGTGTGTTTTTGTTTTTTGAGTCAGGATCTCTGTATAGCCCTGACTCTCCTGGGTTCATTCTTAGCCCAGGATGGCCTTAATCCACCTGCCTCAGCCTCAAGTGCTGGAATTAAAGGTGTTTGCCCCAATATTCGGCTTGCCCATTTCTTCTTTGGTTTTTCTATGATGCTGATTCTTTTGTACTCTTTCTTGTTCTTAGACTCTCCTTCATTCTTATTCTTCTCTTAATGCTCCCGGTGCCACTTCTGTCTGTTCTTGAAAGTTCTGGTTAGCCACTATATGTAAACCTCCCAGCCTCGAAATCTTTGGTTTAGCAGATATATTATTGTATATTACATGTATGTAAATATTTTGAACAAATAATAATGCTTGATTCTTTAAAAGAAATTTAGCATTTGGATTTAGCATAATACACAGTAGATGTTAGGTCCTTGGTATATCTCTAGAATACAGTAATATTTGAGTTATTAAACGTAATATTTTAAAATTGTTTTATTTCCTGTTGGAATGCAGAGCCACGTTTCTGAGGACTAAATCCTCCAATTCCATGGGAACATGCACCATGTCCCCATTTCCCCCTTGTCCCAGCTTTGTGGCCTCATGGTTTGCATCAAAACTTCATGCATCAGGGAAATCCAAGATTTCAGCCCAAATCATTCTACATTCAAGGTACCAGTATTTATAACTCAGTATCAGAATGGGTGGTTTTCTTCTGAGCTGGGAAACTCAGTGGAAGCCACGATTAAGGGTTAACATATATGCATTTATGAAATGCTATTTATTGGAACAGCAACTGTATGCCAGACTATATTCACTACTTGTTACTTAGAAACTAGGCAAAACAAAATGCCCATACTTAATGCATATTATAGTAAGAGAGCAAAGCATGTAAAAACAGCCAAAAAATAGTTTATAAGAATAAGTTAACAGTATCCTGGTTGTCTACCTCGTAAGGCCTTAGGTATCAGAGATTGGATCTGAATTTCATCTTATAAGATTTTTTTTTTAATTTTTAAAAATTTTTAGGTTTTATTCCTGTTTCTTTTTCTCTCTTTTTTTTAGATTTATTTATTCATTATATATGAGCACACTGTAGCTGTCTTCAAATACACCAGAAGAGGGCATCAGATTCCATTACTGATGGTTGTGAGCCACCATGTGGTTGTTGAGATTTGAACTTGAGCCTCTGGAAGAGCACTCAGTGCTCTTCACCACTGAACCATCGCTCTAGCCCATAAAATTATTTATTTCCCTAGAATTTTAAAACAAGGAAAATGTTCTTAATTAAGGTATATGTGTAAAATGTCACTGAGTTTTATTTGACATAAAAAAAGAATAAATTAATACTAGAGAAAGGAGGTGGATACCAAAGATATGTAAATGGCAATGCTAGATAGGTAAGGTAGGCTGAAAAATTCTGTAAAGGAGTTTGAATTTCATTTAGGAAACCGTAAAGATTTAATAGTGTCAGAATACTAAAAGTAGTACATGAATGACACTTGAATTAATTTTATTTGTCTGCTTCTAATATCTGTGACTGAGTTAATAACTATAAAACACATTTTAAGAACTAAGACCATTTATCTAAGTTCTTACCTCAAAATTATCATTCTTAGGAGGGAGTAATTTTCCTGGTCTATGAGCTACTGGACACTTGCATAGTATAAATTGGTGATTCTCAACCTGTGGGTTGTCACCCCTTTCAAAGGATCCTTTACATGGACCTAGGACCACTAGAAAGCATATATTTACATTCTAACTCATAACAGAAATAAAATTACAGTTATGAGGTAGCAATGAAAATAATAAGTTGGGGTCCCCACAACATGAGGAACTGTATTAACGGTCTCAGCAGTGAGAAGGCTGAGAACCACTGCATAGAATGAATGGCAGGACCCTGACCATGGTGGGTTATCTCTTGAGCAGAGATTTAAGCTGAAGAGGTTCTGACAGGTATAGGAGAGTTTGCAGTCTTTCTGCATGTGGGGTTTCTTTCCCTTGTTTCTTGCCCTTTTTTGTTTCCTTTCTTCATTCACATATATTTGCGTTTCCCTCCAAATGTTTTGTTATTACGTGAACTTTTAAAACACTGTAAGTAGTTACCAAATTTATTTAAGGAGGGATGTTGAACTAAATAGACACAAACCTGTCAGTCTGCTTTGTGTTGTCTCCAGCAGACAGATGTGCAATGCCTCGAAGTAGAGATCGATGTCTCCACTCACCTCGAGGAAATGTGTCGGAGTAATGCCAGCCCACAACAACCAGCCAACCCTGCTGTCTCAAGGGTACCCGTACCTCAGTCAGTTACACTCAGCAGAAAGTGACAGTAAAGGAAAGCAATGCAAATCGAGTCCTGATTTAAAATTTTAACACATGTTTAAATAGCTTATTTAAATTCTCAGACTCATTTTAAACACTATATTATTTGTATATAAATATAAACTATAGTTTTTACTGGTATCACTACATTGAGTGATACAAATTTAATCTATTTTATTACCCTATTTTAATGGAATTTTATGTTTTGTTTAAACTTGATGAATTGTATAAAGAGAGAATTTAAAAATTACATTCTTTATTTTCTTTTTTTCTTTTTTTTAACAACTTTATTTTACAAAACAAATATAAATGTACAGATTTTAAGCATTCTTTGCATAAAATTATACAATACATTTTTGTCAGTACTTTTTTTCAGATTTTAATATAATTTTTTACATAAAAATGTATGAATATATTTGTTAGTCAGTACTTGATTTTTTTAAAGGTTTGATAGTATGCATTGAAAACTTAATAGTTACAATGAGCATAAAGTACATGTAAAACAAAATGTAACATAGAAATAGTCAAAGTTTTCTTGTTGTATAGAGATTTTTTTGTTTTGTTTTGTTTTGTTTTCTTTATTTCTTGGACTTCATACAGTCTGTGAGTTGTTTCTGGGGCAGTGCGAGCCTCTGCGGTTAGCATCCCATTATCAGTGACTGCATATTATGTCTGTTCTTTTGTGACTGGGTTATCTCACTCAGAATGATATTCTCTAGATGCAGCCATTTTCTTAAGAATTTGGTCAAGTCATTGTTTTGGTGACTGAGTAGTATTCCATTGTGTAAATGTACCATAATTTTTGTATCCATTCATCTTCTGAAGGACATCTGGGTTCTTTCCAGCTTCTGGCTATTATAAATACAGCTGCTATGAACATTGTGTTGCATATATCTTTGTTGTGTACTAAGGTGTCTCTGGGGTATATGCCCAGAAGTGGAATAGTTGGGTCTTCAGGTAGTATTATGTTCAATTTTCTGAGGTATCGCCAGACTGATTTACAGAGTGGACGTATAAATTAGGGAAAAGGTACCCTTCACAATTGTCACAAAAACTATGAAATACCTTGGTGTGACTCTAACTAAGCTAGTGAAGGACCTGTACGACAAGAACTTCAAACCTCTAAAGAAGGAAATTAAGAAGGATCTCAGAAAATGGAAAGATCTCCCATGCTCATGGATTGGAAAGATCAAAATTTTAAAAATGGCCATCCTACCAAAAGCAATCTACAGATTCAATGCAATCCCCATTAAAATTCCAACCCAATTCTTCATGGAATAGGAAAGATCAATGTGCAATTTCATATGGAAGAACAAAAGACCTGGAATAGCGAAATCCATCCTCAACAACAAAAAAACATCTGCGGGAATCACTATCCCTGACCTCAAGCTATATTACAAGGCAATTGTGCTGAAAACTTCATGGTACTGGTACAAAAATAGGCATGTGGATCAATGGAATAGAATAGAAGCTCCAGAAATGAGCCCTCACATATATGGTCACCTGATTTTTGACAAAGGAGCCGTAAACATTCAATGGAAAAAAAAAACCAGCCTATTCAACAAATGGTGCTGGTCCAACTGGCACTCAACATGCAAAAGAATGAAAATAGACCCTTTCTTATCTCCTTGTACAAAGCTCAAGTGTAAGTGGATCAAAGATCTCCACACTAAACCAGATACAGTGAAACTATTAGAGGAGAAAGTAGGGAAAACTTTAGAACATATAGGCACAGGAGAAAATTTTCTGATCAAAACACCAATGGCTCAAGCTTTAAGGTCAAAGATTAACAAATGGGACTTAATGAGATTGAAAAATTTCTGTAAGGCTAAAAATATTGTCAAGAAAACAAAACGGCGGAGAGACTGGTGAGTGTGGGATCTGGGCGGCCGGGGAGCAGAGAGATCCCTGTGGAGTGTGCACTTGGAGCGCGCCCTCCGACCTGCCTGATCCAGGGACCAGGAACAGAACTTTGGAACCTCTCTTCCCACCCGGCGACCCTGAGGCATAGAATAGGGCTGGGCCCATCTGCTACCTGGACCACTAGAGATCCAGGGACACAGACCAGATACAAGGGAAAGGCTAGAACATATCACCGACTACAAAATGGCAAGAGGAAAGCAAAAGAGTATATCCCAAGGAAACCAAGACAACCTGGCAACACCAGAACCCAGCCCTCCCATGACAGCAAACATCGGAATTCCAAACACTCCAGAAAAAGAAGATGCAGACCTAAAATCATACCTCAAGATGCTAATAGAGATACTTAAACAAGAACGGGAGGAAAAGCAAAAAGATTCAGAAGCTTTTAAAGAGGAAACAAAAAAAAAAAAAACACTCAACGAACTCAAAGAACTAGAGGAAAACAGAACCAAAGAAATAAAGGAATGGAAGAGGGAAATTAAAACAGAAATTGACACAATAAAGAAAACACTAAAAGAAATAACCCTAGAGGCAGAACACCAAAAAAAGAATTCAGGAGTCACAGAAGCAAGCATTTCCAATAGATGACAAGAGATCGAAGAGAGAATCTCTGGGGCAGAAGACAACATCCCAAACATAGACAAAACAGCCAGAGAAGATGCAAAAAACAAAAAGCTCCTAACCCAAAATGTCCAGGAAATCTAAGACACAATGAGTAGACTGAACCTAAGGATAATAGGAATAGAAGAGGGAGAAGAATATCAACTAAGAGGCACAGTAAATATCTTCAACAAAATCCTGGAAGAAAACTTCCCTACCCTCAAGAATGAGATGAACACAAGTATAAAAGAAGCCTTCAGAACTCCAAATAGGTTGGACCAGAAAAGAAATACCTCTCGACACATAATAGTCAAAACACCAAGTGCCCAAAGCAAAGAAAGAATACTAAAAGCAGTAAGGGAAAAAAGTCAGGTAACATATAAAGGAAGACCAATCAGAATCACACCCGATTTCTCAACAGATACTATGAAAGCTAGAAGAGCCTGGACAGACATCATGCACACCCTAAGAGAGCACAAGTGCCAGCCCAAGCTGCTATACCCAGCAAAACTATCAATCACCATAGATGGAGAGATGAAGGTATTTAAAGACAAATCAAAATTTACACAATATCTGACCACAAACCCAGCACTACAACGAATTATAGGTGGAAAACCCAATACAATGAGGGAAAATACAGCCTAGTAAAAACAAGAAAACTCCTAACCAAAAAAACTAAAAGAAGAAAAAGACACAGACACAACTCAACCCACAAAAGCAATAATAGCAGGAAAGAGAAACAACTATTCATTGATATCTATTAACATAAATGGACTCAACTCCCCAATAAAGAGACATAGGCTACCAGACTGGATACATAAACAAAATCCAGCCTTTTGCTGCATACAGGAAACTCATCTCAGAGACAAAGACAGACGCTATCTCAGAGTAAAAGGGTGGGAAAAAAACTTCCAAGCAAACAGCCCCAAGAAGCAAGCTGGAGACGCTATTCTAATATCGAATATAGTAAATTTCCAACCAAAAGTTATCAAAAAAGATAAGGAAGGACACTTTTTACTCATTACCGGGAAAATCTGTCAGGAGGAACTCTCAATACTTAACATATATGCTCCAAATAAAAAAGCACCCGTATTCATAAAAGAAACCCAAATAAAGCTCAAAAAATACATTTTACCCCACAAAATAATAGTGGGAGACTTTAATACCCCACTCTCACCAATGGACAGATCATGGAAACAGAAACTGGACAAGGACACTGCAAAACTAACAGAGACCTTGAACCAACTAGAATTGATAGATATATACAGAACATATCATCCTAAAGTAAAAGAATACACCTTCTTCTCAGCACCCCATGGAACCTTCTCGAAAATTGACCACATAATAGGACACAGAACAAGCCTCAATGGATATAAGAAGATTGAAATACTCCCATGCATCCTCTCAGATCACCATGGTCTACAGCTGGTCTTTAACAACAAAGACAACAAAAAGCCTAAGTACACATGGAAACTAAACAATGCTCTGTTTAATGATAGCAGGGTCTAAAAAGAAATAAAGAAAAAAATTAAGGACTTTCTTAGAATTCAACGAAAACACAACATACCCAAACCTATGGGATGCAAGGAAAGCAGTACTGAGAGGAAAACTCATAGCCCTAAGTGCTTCCAAAAAGAAACTAGAGAGAGCTTACATCAACAACCTGACAGCACAACTAAAAGCCCTGGAACAAAAGAAAGCAGATATACCCAAGAAGAGTAGATGGAAAGAAATAATCAAAATTAGGGCAGAAATAGTCCAAATAGAATCAAAAAGAAACATAGAAAAAATCAACGAAACCAAGATTTAGTTCTCTGAGAAAATCAACAAGATTGATAAACCCGTAGCCAGACTAACTAGAGGGCAAAGAGAGAGTATACAAATCAACAAAATCAGAAAGGAAAGTGGAGACATAAAAACTGAAACTGAGGATATTCAAGAAATCATCAGATCTTACTACAAAAACATATACTCCACAAAATTGGAAAATCTGGAGGAAATGGATGAATTCCTAGACAGATACAAGATCCCAAAGTTAAACCAGAAACAAGTGAACCATCTATATAACCCTATAACACCTAAAGAAATAGAAGAAGTCATCAAAAGTCTCCCAACCAAAAAAAGCCCAGGTCCAGACAGGTTCATCACTCTTTGCCGATGACATGATAGTGTACTTGAGTGACCCAAAAACTCCACCAGAGAACTTCTACAGCTGATAAACAAGTTCAGCAAATTGGCTGGATACAAATTAACTAGAACAAATCAGTAGCCTTCCTCTACTCAAAGGACAAACATGTGGAGAAAGAAATTAGGGAAAAGGTACCCTTCACAATTGTCACAAAAACTATGAAATACCTTGGTGTGACTATAACTAAGCAAGTGAAGGACCTGTACGACAAGAACTTCAAACCTCTAAAGAAAGAAATTGAGGAGGATCTCAGAAAATGGAAAGATCTCCCATGCTCATGGATTGGAAAGATCAACATCTTAAAAATGGCCATCCTACCAAAAGCAATCTACAGATTCAATGCAATCCCCATCAAAATTCCAACCCAGTTCTTTATGGAACTGGAAAGATCAATATGCAATTTCATATGGAATAACAAAAGACCTAGAATAGCTAAATCCATCCTCAACAACAAAAAAACATCTGCGGGAATCACTATCCCTGACCTCAAGCTATATTACAAGGCAATTGTGCTGAAAACTGCATGGTACTGGTACAGAAATAGGCATGTGGATCAATGGAATAGAATAGAAGATCCAGAAATGAGCCCTCATGTATATGGTCACCTGATTTTTGACAAAGGAGCAGTAAACATTCAATGGAAAAAGGACAGCTTATTCAACTAATGGTGCTAGTCCAACAGGCACTCAGCATGCAAAAGAATGAAAATAGACTATTTCTTATCTCCTTGTACATAGCTCAAGTGTAAGTGGATCAAAGATCTCCACATTAAACCAGATACACTGAAACTATTAGATGAGGAAGTAGGGAAAACCTTAGAACACATAGGCACAGGAGAAATTTTCCTGAACAAAGCACCAATGGCTCAAGCTCTAAGTTCAAAGATTAACAAATGGGACTTAATGAGATTGCAAAGTTTCTGTAAGGCTAACGACATTGTCAAGTAAA
Organism: Micromys minutus; assembly: GCF_963924665.1. Lineage (NCBI taxonomy): Eukaryota > Metazoa > Chordata > Mammalia > Rodentia > Muridae > Micromys > Micromys minutus. The sequence continues at coordinate 717,511 of NW_027667991.1, forward strand.
CAAAACGGCAACCAACAGAATGGGAAAAGATCTTTACCAACACCACATTAGATAGAGGCCTAATATCCAAGGTATACAAGAAACTCAAAAAGCTAGACACCAGAGAATCAAATAACCCTTTTAAAAAATTGAGTACATAGCTAAACAAAACGTTCTCAGTTGAGGAACAATGAATGGCCAAGAAACATCTGAGGAAGTGCTCAACATCCTTAGCCATCAGGGAAATGCAAATCAAAACTACCCTGAGATTCCACCTCACACCAGTCAGATTGGCCAAGATCCAAATATCAGATGACAGCAGATGCTGGTGAGGCTGCAGAGAAAGAGGAACACTTCTCCACTGTTGGTGGGGTTGAAAACTAATACAACCACTCTGGAAATCAGTCTGGCGATACCTCAGAAAATTGGATATAGTACTACCTGAAGACCCAGCTATTCCACTTCTGGGCATATACCCCAGAGAGACTTTAATACACAACAAAGATATATGCACCACAATGTTCATAGTGGCTCTATTTATAATAGTCAGAAGTAGAAAGAACCCAGATGTCCTTCAGAAGGCGAATGAATACAAAAATTTTGGTACATTTACACAATGGAATACTACTCAGCCACCAGAAACAATGACTTAACCAAATTCTTAAGAAAATGGCTGCATCTAGAGAATATCATCCTGAGTGAGATAACCCAGTCACAAAAGAACAGACATAATATGCAGTCACTGATATTGGGATGCTAACCCCAGAGGCTTGCACTCCCCCAGAAACAAGTCACAGACTGTATGAAGTCCAAGAAATAAAGAAAACAATATATATATATATATATATATATATATATTTACAAAACAAGAAGACTTTGACTATTTCCATGTTGCGATTTGTTTTGTTTTGCATGTACTTTATGCTCATTGTAACTATTAGGTTTTCAATGCATACTGTCAAGCCCTTGAAAAAATCAAGTACTGACTAAAAAATATATTCACATAGTTTTATGTAAAAATTATTTTAATATCTGAAAAAACAGTACTGATAAAAATGTATAATTTTAAGCAAAAAATGTTTAAAATCTGTACATTTATCTTTGTTTTGAAAAATAAAGTCGTTTAAAAATAAAAAAAAAAAGAATAAATTGGCAGCCAACAGAATGGGAAAAGATTTTTACCAACTCCACATCAGATAGAGGCCTAATATCTAAGGTATAAAAAGAACTCAAAAAGCTAGACACCAGAAAATCAAATAACCCTATTTAAAAATGGAGTACAGAGCTAAACAAAACTTTCTCAGTTAAGGAATATCGAATGGCTGAGAAATATCTGAGGATGTGCTTGACATCTCTAGCCATCAGGTAAATGCAAATCAAAACAACCCTGAGATTCCACCTCACACCAGTCAGATTGGCCAAATCCAAAACTCAGATGACAACAGATGCTGGTGAGGTTGCAGAGAAAGAGGAACATTTCTCTACTGTTCGTGGGGTTGCAAACTAATACCACCACTCTGGAAATCATTCTTTATTTTCTATTAGCTGTATTCATACTTTGGTTGTTCAGACTTTACATATATAGTTCTTAAGAATTAGGAAAGGATTTCATGTGTTTTATATTTGTCACTTCTATTCTTTACAGAACCTTCTAGTGCCAAAAATTTTTTAAAGGTTAAAAAAAAATAAAATTACAACATAAAGATTGAAAATTTTTTTTCTTTTACATGTATATTAAATATATTCAAACTTGAATGGTAAGTTTCTTATGTCTGTATTTGAAGTTCTATTTTAAGTTAATAAATCTTTTTGACAAGAGTCATATTTGGTTAATTCATCTGATGTATGTTAAGAATAATACATTGTAATAATTGAAGAAATTTACACTTAGTGACTATTCCAAATCAGACTTAGTTTTAGGGATTCAAAGATCTCTTCCTCATTTTACTGGATTTTCACAACCACTTTGTGAAGGTGATAGAAGTAAATGCTGTGTCTATGTTATCACTGAAAATGAAAACTGGGGCTGAAGAGATGGCTCAGTTGCTGCTCTTCCAGAGGTCCTGAGTTCAAATTCCAGCAACCACATGGTGGCTCATAACCATCTGTGATGGGATCTGATGCCCTCTTCTGATGTGTCTGAAGACAGCTACAGTGTACTTATATACATAAAAAATAAATAATTTTTCTAAAAAAAGAAAATGAAAACTAAAGAGTAGAGCAATGGAGTGAATTCCAAACGTGCAGTACGTGCTGCAGTTTGACTCAAAATAGATCCTTTGAGGACTGGGTTATAATGACTTTTGCAGAGAGCTTTCCTATCGTGTTCAAGACACTGAGTTCAATCTATAGCAATGCCCCCTTCCCCAGGACACCCCTCCCCATATTTTTAAAGGAAAGTTTACCATTTAAAAGTAGAGGAAATATAATTCTTCAGTGAAGAGCTAGTACATGGCAGACTAGCCATTCATAGTCCTGTGCTACTGCCTGGAATGCTGCTTGCCAGGATGGGAGTTGTTTACCAGTGCTTATCATGAGCCCTTTAGCTGCTGGGATCTATTTCAAGAAATACATCATAGGGCAGTGTCAGCATTGTTTAAACATCTGAGTTTGCTTAAGTTTAGATAATACTGTCTTTCAGTTTATTTATCTTCATGTTACAATTAACAGATAAAATAAACATGAGGTATGTGAAATATATGTTAACTATATAACTGATAGTACAATATGTTTGATACACCAGCTTCACCAAAGCGTGTAGTGTATAACTAGCTAAAATCAAGACACCTGTAGTAGGAATTTTCAGCCCCATCATTACAGGCCATGAAGTTGGTCATCAAGCAAAATGTTGCTGTAAATGTATGGTATACTAAAATTCAGACTTGATGGTGGTGGCATATTTTTTTAACTTCCTTTTACTGTGTTATTTTTTTTTGTCTCTGTTCCCTTAATTAGATTTGCCCTCTGATATTATGTTTTCAAAAGCTAATAGTAGATAGAATTATTCAAGGACAGTATATTATTTTGGTTGTGCTTAAATAGGAGCCTTTCTGTGCTCTTGCCATATTTTCCACTTAAAAGATACTTGAAATATTCCTGAAATACAGGTGGTTGAGAGTATCTCTGCTGTATTCACAGCCCCATGTTGGGGACAGTTAAATTTACCTTGGATTTTCACATTGCATATTCAGTATCATAGAGGTTCTTTAAAAATAGTGGAGTCAGCTCTTGTTAATATACCTTATCCCCCTGTACTTCTATGTTAATAAAAAAGACAAGTTGGAGCATCCTGCATTCCTAGCGTTGTAGGTAGAGTGAGAAGATGAAGAAATTAAAGGTCTGTCTGGCATGAAGGCACAGAACTTATCCTAGTTCTTGGGACACAGAGGCAGGCAGATCTAGAGTTTGAGGCCAACCTCATAATTCAGAACAAGCTCCAAGCTAGCCAGGGCTACAAATTAAGATCTTGTCTCAAACAATCACTTAGAAATTGAAGGCCATCCTTAACTACATAGAGTCTGAGACTAGACTGAGCTACCACACACATACATGTATTTACTTCAAGATCAAATGTTTCACATGGGGATTAAAAGGATACACTTTTCATTGTTCTGCTTCTCTGTGTAATTGAGGTTTTCACAGAAACAAAATGCAAAGAAACCTTTTTTTAAACTTTATTTTAAAAAACAAAGATAAAATGTACAGATTTTAAGCATTTTTTTGCATAAAAGTATACAATACATTTTTGTTAGTACTTGTTTTTTTTTAAAGGTTTGATAGTGTGATTACGATCTTACTAGTTACAATGAGCATAAAGTACATGTTAAACAAGATGTAACCTGGAAATAGTCAAAAGGAAACCTTTTTTAAAAAAAATGTAACAAGGACGCATGCCAGGAGCTCCCCCCCCAACCTTTCCTGATGGCAGCATATTGTTAATCCAGGTTTTACAACAATCACAGTGTTCCATTCACTAATTGTGGATAATCAGCCTCTCCTTCAGAGTTTGTAAAACTCAGTAACTAAGCTAAGGATCAGAATCTCTGTGGGCTGGAGAGATGGCTCAGTGGTTAAGGGCACTGACTGCTTTTCTGGATGTCCTGAGTTCAATTCCCAGCAACCACATGGTGGGTCAGAACCATCAGTAATGGGATCCAGTGCCCTCTTCTGTTGTGTCTGACAATAGTTACAGTGTACTCACATACACTTTTTTTTCTCATTTTTAGTTATAAAACCTTTATTATTTTTAGCAAGAATAATGCGTGTTCATTTTAGGAATATGGCAAATGCAAGTAAGTAGAAAAAAAATCATTCATCTTTCACAAGTAATATATGTAACATACAAAGGTACTCCTGTCTTTCAAAATATGATATTCCCATATTATTTTGTATCCTTTCCTTACTTTGTATCCCATCAGAAGCTCTTTTTTTTTTAAATCAGTAAAGCTCTCCTTTTCAAAGCCAGAGACATATAGATTGGTTCAAATATAATCAACAGTAAGATACAGACAACAAGAGATACGGCTAAAGCCACTAACAGCAACAGATTCAATGCAGGAAGATGGGCAAAGGTCTCAGCAGGAAAATGCTAATCAAAAGAAAGCTAGATTGCAATGGTATCACTGGATCAAAAGGAAATCAAGCCGAGCTACAATAAATAGGGGTAAGGATGGCTTCGATTAGCCTTCCAAGGCATCACTATGAGCTTGTTCCTCACCCTCCTGATCTCATCTAGCTCATCCACATCCCTAAACATATCTTCACTGCTCAGATGCCTGTTGTGTATGTCCTCCTTAAAATCCTGGAGAGACTGAATCAGCCTCTCCCGAAAAGTTTCTTCTGATTTTTCCTCCTCTTCTGGTTCATCCTCCTCCTCTGGCTTTTCCTCGGGCTTTGGCTCTTCCTCCGGCTTTGGCTCGTTCTCCTTTTCCAGGTTTTCTTCCATTTTTTGGCAGGGTTTCATCTTTGCTGCTTCCTGCCAAATACGTGAATACAATTATTTCAGGTACGGATCTGGTCGACTTCTTTTTCCGACTTGTTTTAGCCAGAAGAGGTACAAAGACCAAACCTGCTGAATTCAAGCAAGCTCTCTCCTGCCGCAGGCTTCTCACACCGCCGCCTGGAAGGCGAAGGGAGCTGGTACCCAGATGGAAACAAGGACCAGACTAGCAGGATTTCTGCACATGTCGACTCCTCACATACACTTTTAAAAAAAGAAAGAAAGACTGTAATTTACAGAGTAGCTGTTCTGTGTGAAAAAGCAGTTAATAGTCCACAAATTATTAAGTCCTAGGGAACACATACACACTCTGCAAACCATATTTATTTTTTGTTATATATAATCTGTGTCATTTGACATAGAGGTGGCTTTACCTTGACCCATTACAATTATTAAAAAACGTACTATGAGCTGGAAGTGGTGGAACATACCTTTAATCTCAGCACTCAGGAGACAGAAGTAGGTAGTGATAGAGAACTTTCACAGACAGCCTGGTCTACATATCCAGGTGAAGGCTATATATTTAAGCCTATCTCAAAACAAAAAAAAATTAACAAGATATAATTCATTCAAGATCCACATAGAGATTCTTTGCTTGTCTCTCGGTTTTCTCCTATAAATAAGGCACATGCATCGTGGTGGCAAAATGATGCTATTTATAGATTTTATTCTGGTAGCATGAATGGGGTTGAGAAAAAGAATAAGCGTTTTCAAATTTTTTTACTTTTCTATGTTTGGAGTGTATATAAAGGTGCCCTGAGTCCACAGGAAGGTGTTCAATCCTCTAAAGCTATAATTACAGGTGAGTGAGTACCAGCCAGTTGAAGTAGATGTAAAGAACTGAATGCACAGCTTCTGCAGGAGCAGTATCCACTTCACCAAGAGCCGTCTGCAGGCACAAAGGATAAAAGTTCTAAAGTTTTAATCATCTTCCATAAAATTGGTGGCTAGTTAAACCCCCTTTTTTTGTAAATGAAAATGGGATGTGTTTATTGAACGATCTTAGGGTAAGGCTCGAAAAATGGCTAAGTAGTTGCCTTCCTTGTTGATGATGTCATTTTTCCCATATATTACTTGTGTGCGCACACAAAATCAAATAGAAAACAATAAAATCCATCAATTAAGAATCCTGTTTTTACCTAGTGAGTTTCATTCATTCCATCCAGTTAGCTCAAGTGTATGTGTACAAGATTTTATAAAAATGTGAATACTTGCAATACAGTGAGTTAGGGAGGGAACTGGTGCCTCTCTGCTAGGCTAGCAAGGCACTTAAATATAGAAAACTAATTTCACTAAACTTGGAATTTGAAATGACAACTGTTTTCCCCACAGAAATCCTAATTTCAACATTGCTCACCAAACTAATTTTGCAAGCCACTGAAAAACTTTATTTTCTAGCTTCATGTCTCTTAGACATCAGTATGGTTAACATAAAAAGAAATGAAAAATATTTCCTCTCTTGGTTTTTATTGTGTATGTGTATGCATGATGCATGTGGATGCACCTGAAGATCCCAGGAGTGGAGTGGCTTCTCCTTCCCCCATCATTGTACCCAGGCATCAAGTTTGGGTTATTAGTCTTGGGACCATTTTCTGATTTTCATTTAAACTCAGATTATACTACTGAAGAGTAACAAAAGGAAGTTAATGAGATTTAACATTGGGTTGTTCTATTACAACCTACTAACAAAAGCCTGGCATTTCTTGCCCTATGAAAACAAATTCTTAGTGTTAAGGTTGTGTGAGCTTTAAGGAACAGGATTTTGAATTGTGGAAAGTGAAATCCATCAAGTGGTTTAAAATCAAATCATTGGGACTGGAACAATAGCTCAGTGGTTAAAAGCATTTGCAAAGTGGTGATGTCTCACCCCAGAAATCATGTCAGGTGTCTCACAAACACCTGTAACATAGCCAGTATCAAAGGATCCAGCACCATCTCTGGCCTTTCAGTTCGTGTACACACTCAGCGACATGTACATACACATACAGACCTTTTTTTTTTTTTTGAAATCTCAACAAAACTAACATTTTATATACTTTTTTTATTCTTTTACTTCTAAGACTATGTGATAACCGAAGCATTTTAAAGCCACTATTCAAAGGCCTCGTGCAATAGGTAAAACGAATGACAGGAGTTTGTCCCTAAAATCTCAGCTCTGTAAACTTCTGTTTTGCAAAGAAGGTCTCTAGTAGTAAACATGCCACACTCACCCTTACCTCATTTGTTTGTATTAAGTAACAGTGATACTGTGCTTCCTGCTGCCCATTGATATAGATTTACAAGATAGAATATGTATGCTTTAAAATTGGGTAGGGTTTCTCTTAAAATATTGTAGGGAGCATTTTATGATAAGTTTTATTATAAGTTTGTACTTGGTTGGCTATGGCATGGGTCATATAGCAAGAGGCATCTTTCTACCTAAATCACATCAGTAAGGAATAAGCTTCTAGAATTTTCAACCAGATCTTAATAATGATGCTTGTGTTTAATTTTAAAAGTCACAAGATGTAATTCTATCAATAAGCTATATATGCCTTACAGACAACTTTATTGATGTGTGTGTGTCAAGATTCCAGGAATCACTGGAGAATATGAAAACACAAACTGTTAGAAACTGCTTTAATATTGCTATAAAAGTACCCAGGACAGTAAGAAACAATAGAAATATTTACCCTATAACCAGATAGAATTGCCTGAGAAGTGGAGCCTATGAGGCTGCTGACATTTATGACTCCTCCTAGGACTAGAGTTGCAAGAAGTCAGTCATTTCTCCCATCTAAAGGATAAAAGGTAAGTACAGGCAAAAGGAGCTGGTGTAGTTCGAATCTTAATCCTCTCAAGTATCAGTGCCTATGCACTTGTGTCTCTGACCTGCTGGGTCCATGTTCTCTTTCCCTTATGTTCCCGATCTCTGATGGAGTATCCTGGGAACATGAGGGCTTCACTACACTTGGTAAAAGAGTGATGTTTCATCAAAAAAAAAGTCATGCTCAATCCTTACCCACCAAGAACACATTGACAAATTTTAGGTTACACCCTGTATTACATGTACTGTTTGCTCATTGTAAAAAAAAAATCTTTACACACCAAGAAAACTTTGACTATTTCCATGTTACATCTTGTTTTACATGTACTTTATGCTCATTATAACTAGTAAGATCATAATCACACTATCAAACCTTAAAAAAAAAACCAAGTACTGACAAAAATGAATTGTATACTTTTATGCAAAAAGCACTTAAAATCTGTACATTTATCTTTGTTTTTAAAAATAAAGTTGTAAAAAAAAGGTTGTAATTAGGTATTTGTGGGTACATATACATACACCTACTCAGCTGTCAGAAACAATGACTTAACAAAATTCTAAAGAAAATGCATGCATCTAGAGAATATCATCCTGAGTGAGATAACCCAGTCTTAAATGAACAGACATAATATGAAGTTACTGATAATGGGATACTAACCCCAGAAAGCTCTGAACAACCCAAAAACATCTCATAGACTGTGTGAAGTTCAAGAAAAAAAAAGAATATATTTTAATTAAAATAGAACTGTATCACATACCCCTTTCCTTCCTACAGCCCCTCCCAGTTCCTCTCCTATCTCAAATTAATAGCCTCTTTTCCTATATTCTTGTTACATATATACATATGTGTATGTATATGTATGCACAAATACTTAATTACAACCTTAACTTTTCTTAAATACATCTGTTTTTCCTCACTTAGGAAAGAGAAAAGATGTGGACTAAATAAATGAAAAGAAAGTAGGAACTGGGAATATTTAGGAAAGGCAAAAAAATAGAAAATATTTTATGACAAAAACATATTTTCAAGAAAAAAATCCAAGGTTTAAATACCAAAAAAAAAAAAAAAAAAAAAAGAGTGATGTTTCATACTGAACTGAAACCACAACCTCTCCAAGAATTTTTGTAGAGTCTTTGATCATAAATTCTACCAGAGGAATCTGTGACAAATGGGAAAAACAGGGTTTCTGTCATTTTGCATGGGTTCAATTCACATTTAATTATGTGTCTTGAGACTAAGAATATGTAGTTCAAAACTGTGAAAAAATGTCAGCGTTTACACATCTACAGGGGGATTTTTGATAGATGTTTCTGAAATAAGATGCTCAAGTGTGATCATCAGAGCTCAGTATTATGTAAGAGGATAATTTCCAGTTTTCACATGGTGATGGCTACTATGTGGTACACACTGTCCACCTGAGTAACTGTGGTTGCCTGTGACACGATCATGGCTGTGCATATTTCTAAGGATGCTATTAGAAAGGCACAACTAAAGAGGGAAGATGAACTCTGCCATCTTCTGACCCTTATCAGTTGCAAATTTCTACTCATGTTTATGGCTACCTAGCAATCTCTCCTGACCTTCCCTTACCTGTCCATAAACCCCATATTCTCCCTCCCACTCAGTTTCCTCCCTCCATCTGCCTGTTATGACTTTCTTATTTCCCCTTCTAAGGGAGATCAAAGCTTGAGCTTTCCTTCTTGTTTAACTTCCTTGGGTCTGTGAAGTGTAACATGGTATAGTTAATGTATCCACTTATAAGTGAGCCCGTACCATGCATGTCCTTTTGGGACTGGGTTACCTCATTTGTATGCATACTTCATGATATCCTTGTATTTAATAGCTGAATACTATTTCATTTTGTAGATGTACATATTTTTTGTTTGCTTTTATATTTTGTTTCTTTTATCTATTCTTCTGTTCAGGGGCACGTAGATCTATTTCAGTTTCTGGCTGTTACAAATAAAGCTGCTATGGATATATTTAAGCAAGTATCTTTCTGGAATGTTGGAACAGCATTTGGGTATGTGCCCAGGAGTGGTATAGCTCAGTCTTGAGATATAACTATCCCTAGGTTTCTGAGAAAACTTCTATGTTGATGTGTAGAGTGGTATTACAAGCTGACACTCCTAACAATGAAAAAGTGCTCCCCTTGCTCCTCCTCCTCTTCTGCATGTTCTGTATCTTAAATATTTGATCTTTTCTTGGTGATGGAGGTAAGATGTAACCTCATAGTTGTTTTGATTTGCTTTTCTTTGATGTCTAAGGACATTGAATGTTGATTTAAGTGCTTCTCTGACACTCAAGAGCCCTCTGCTGAGAATCCCATCTCTTGTTCTATACCCCATTTTTAAATTGAGTTGTTTGGATTGTTGGTATTTAACCTCTTGGTACAGCACCCCAGTTGAGTGATGAGCCTACCTACCAATCTCAAACTTATTAACCTATGGAAATGGCTATACCAAGGAAAAATGGGGACAAAAATGTTGAACAGAGACTGATGCTAAAAGCCATCCAGAGACTGATCTAGAGATCCATTCCATCTGCAGACACCAAACCCTGACATTATTGCTGATCCAAGAAGCACTTGCTTACAGGAGACAGATATGTCTGTCCACTAAGAGGCTCAACTACCATCTGATCAATTCAGTTGCACATACAGCCAACCATCAGCCTGACTAGGGGACCCCAATAGAGAAGCTATGGTAACAACTGAAAAAGCTGAATGGAATTGTAACCCCATAGAAAGAACAATATCAAATGCCCAGACCACCCAAAGCCCCCAAGGACTACCAACCAAAATGTATACATGGCGGCATCCATGTCTTCAGATTCATCTGTAGCAGAGGATGGTCTTATCTTACATAAATGAGAGGAGAGGCCCATGGTCCTGTGGAGGCCTGGAGCCCCAGCTAGAGGGGTGAGGTGGAAGTGGGTGAGTGGGTGGAGAAGATCGCTCATAGAAGCAAAGGGAAGTGATGTGAGGGGAGTTTTGGAAGGATAAGCTGGAAGCGGATATTATTTGAACTGTAACTTAATAAAATGATTATTTGAAAAAAAATTTTAAACTACTCACAATTATGTCTATGATAAATGAAAATTCAAATTCAGTAGTTTAGGTTCAGAAGGAAGGATCAAAAAGACAACAAAAATGCCTTGCATAATGGTAACAATATTAGTAAGGTACATACAATCTTTAATACAGCTTGTACAGTATGTAGAAAACTGCTAAGACATTGTTAGTTCCTCTTTCAAACATCTTTCTGTATACAAAGGGTGCTGGCTTTGAATATGATAATTAATATCATTAATGAATTATATTTAGAACTGTATGTCAATGATTCTGGGCACAAATCAAAGGGAGTATTCAATGTCATTAGTTTCTGTCTCTGCTTAGATAACTGATCTGAAGAAACTGACACTGTAACAGGGCTGTGCTGTTCCATAGGCATAGTTACAATGCCTCAAAAGAAGCTCATTGAATATGAACCTTCATCTTTCTCTACTTCCCAACCAGGTGAGGACTTCACTACCTGCAACCTGACACCAGAAGTGCCATATGATGATGCCCTGAGCCTTCAATGTGCATTATTCCTAATACACATAATTTTCTAGAGTACTTTCTCACAGAAATATAAATAAAATTCATTTTAAAGGGTTGCTACAATTCATAGGAGTGATTCTGATTTTATTGTACTACTAAATAGTTACTTCTTAACCATTGGGACCATTGTATGAGAATCCGCAAGAATTTCCTTAAAGAAATCCCAACTTTCATTTATTCAGCACTAGTCAGACTGTCAATTTGGTTGTAGTTTAAAAGAAAAAAATTAATAAAGTGATTCTAGTGGGTCTGTCAGTTGAATGTAGGGCCCTGAGTAACAGGAAGAGGAGAATACTGAAAATGCATCAGGGAAATGCAGATCAAAACAACCCTGAGATTCCACCTCACACCAGTCAGAATGGCTAAGACCAAAAACTCCGGTGACAGCAGATGCTGGTGAAGATGTTGAGAAAGAGGAACACTCCTCCATTGTTGGTGAAATTGCAAGCTGGTAAAATCACTCTGGAAATCATTCTGGCGGTTGTTCAGAAAATTGGGCATAGTACTACCTGAGGGCCCAGCTATACCACTACTGGGCACATACCCAAAACATGCTAAAACATATATTAAAAAATACATGCTCCATCATGTTTATAGCAGCCTTCTTAATACTAGCCAGAAGCTGGATAGAACCAATATCTGTCAACAGAGGAATGGATACAGAAATTGTGGTACATTAACATAATAGACTATTACTCAGCTATTAAAACAATGTTTTGTGAAATTTCTAGGCAAATGGATAGAACTAGAAGCTATTGTCCTGAGTGAGGTAACCCAGCCACAAAAGAACACACATGATAGGCAACCACCGATAAGTGGTTACTAGCCCAAAATCTCAGAATATCCAAGATAGAATCCATACACCACATAAAGGTCAAAATGAAGAACGGCCAGAATTTGGATGCCTAATTCCTTTTTAGAAGGGAGAACAAAAACACTTATGGGAGGAAACCAAAGGAAAATAGAGGAGCAGGGATTGAAAAAAAATTCTTTTGGAGACCGCCTCACCTGGGTATCCACCCCATATGCAGCCACCAAATGCAAGTACTATTGCTGATGCCAAAGGTGCTTACTGGCAGGAGAAAAATAGGGATGTGTCCTGAGAAGTTCTGCCAAGTCATGTTAATACAGTTGAGGATGCTTGCAGCTAACCATCAGACTGAAAATAGGGACCCCGATGAAGAGGCTAGAGAAAGAATTGTAGGAGTTGAAAGGATGTGCAAACCCCATAGGAAAAACAACATTATGAACCACCCAAACCCTCAATAGCTCTAAAACACCAACCAATGAGTATGCATGAAGAGATCCATGGCTCTAGTTGCATATGTAGCAGAGGATAACATTGTCTGGCATAAGTGGGAGAAGAGGCCTTTGGTCCAGTGAAGGTTTGTTTTTCCAGTGTAGGGGAATGCCCAGGTGCTAAGGTGGGACAAGGTTGTTGGGAGAGGGAGCACCTTCATGGAAGCAAGGGGGGTGGAAAGTGTGTGAAATTGGGGGGAAAGAGAATAACATTTGAAATGTAAATACAGAGAATATCCAATAAAAAATGCCATTTTCCAAAGACTAGAAAATCATGAATCAGACACATTGGCACTTAACCAATGTACTGGCTGGTTTTGTGTCAACTTGACACAAGCTGGAGTCATCACAGAGAAAGGAGCCTCAGTTTAAGAAATGCCACCATGAGATCCAGCTGTAAGGCATTTTCTCAACTAGTGATCAAGGGGGGAGGGCCCAGCCCATTGTGGTTGGTGCCATCCCTGGGCTGGTAGACCTGGGTCCTATAAGAAAGCAAGCTGAGCAAGCCAGGGGAAGCAAGCAAGTAAGTAACATCCCTCCATGGCCTCTGCATCAGCTCCTGCTTCCTGACCTTCTTGAGTTCTAGTCCTGACTTCCTCTGGTGATGAACATGGAAGTGTATACTGAATAAACCCTTTCCTCCCCAACTTGCTTCTGGTCCTGATGTTTGTACAGGAATAGAAACTCTGACTAAGACAACAAATAACATAATTTAATAACATTTATTAAAATAGGTAAGAATATGTAATATAAAACATAAAATGTATATAGTTAGTGAAACGATTTGTAACAAATAATATGGTTAAATATAATACTACAGTTGTTTCTTATAGTAATTACTTCTGCTTGGTTAAGTGGGAGGTAGAAGGAAACATTGAAATAGAATGAGCAGAACCTTCTTCATTCAGAAGTTTCCTTTGTGGAAAGTTATATGTTGAAGTTGTTTGGTTGGGCCCTCCTAAGTGAAACACATAAAATGTCATCTTTAGACAAACAGTCTCAAATGAATCTCTTCTCTTATTTCTACACAAAGAATTACTTCAGTTAACTATATATCTGATTTTGAATGGTGTTACCTGTTCAAACCTCTTAATCTTAACATATGTGTCATAATGATCCTGTGCAATTTAATATTTATACCAATGTCTAAGCATTTGTCCAGATTATTTCTCAAATGAAATTAAGTGTTTTTGCACAAGGATAGCAAATGTTTCTTGCACTTGGTTTAATAGCGTAGTATGTTTCATGGATTTTTAAATCAAATAATTGTTTCTAAGTTATCTTTTCAAAAATAATTTCATATCAAAAATACCCTAGATGACTTATGGACCACAGGAAGAAAGGAGTGTAGCAGGTAATGTTTTAGAATTCTTATAGGTGTTAATTCAGGAGTCTCTTTTTCATAGATACATATGCATGTGTATATGTATGTAGACATAAGTATATACGCATATATTCATATATAATTTAATTGAAGTTTTGTTTAAAAAGATTGTCTCATAATCGAATATCATAATGTGCTCCAACACTGTTCTGATATTACAAATTTATTAAATCAGGGGGTGATATCATCCTTCCACTCATTTGATGACTAATTAAAACTCTTAAATGTAGGACTTTCATCCCGAGGAGCATTAGAAGAAATCTTCAATTCTTCACTGTTGGCATTTGAAAAGATTTTCTCATTGTGACTGTCTTTGTTTTTTTTCTTATTTGATTTGCTAGGAAAATTTATTGACAATATGTTTTCCTGGTCTCCAAATATTTCTTGACTATTTTCAATCATAATTTGTATAAGCGTCATCTGTAAAATCACAAGGCAAATACAAGATTCACTGTCATTTCACATAGTTTTCAAAATTGAAATCAATTATTAATTAAAATGCAAAATGATAAAAACATAATAGCAGTTACTACAAGCAGGTCTGAACCTGTGAAGCCAAGTTCTCTCTGAATGAGGGTCTCTTAAGTTCTTTACCACTTCCTAACCCTATCTAAAATTTCATACATGTTGCAGTGAATGGGGGAACTACTAAAGCTAAGTATTATTTCAGAACTGAATTCTGCCAGAAGATCTGTGAGTGAATCAGATTAATGACTTCAAAAGGTTTCTCGAATTTTGGGTATTTTTTGGGATTGTGCAGAGGAGTTGGAGTTTCTTTGGGATGGTTTGAATGGGTTCCCTGGCTAATTGTGGGTATAGGACTACATGATATCCTCTTTGTGACATTTTTTGGGTGATTTAAGTGGCTAGGATTTCCTAGAGGAATTATGTCATTGGCTATAATTTAGGGTGACAGAATCCAGGTGCCATTTGCAGTAGACTCTGTGCTTCATGTTTACTGCCTAACATGAGAGCGACCAGATCTCTGCTTTCTGTTTGGTTGTCCTTTCCTCCTGCAGCCATGCTCCTCTGTCATGGCCTTGAAGGACTGTAATTCCTCTACATCTCTAAGTCCTAAGTAAACATTTACATTTATAAGTTTCCTTGCTTCTGGTGTTGATTGAAAGCAATGGAAAAATGACTAAGGGAAGAAGTTGGTGCGAAAAGGGATCTTAGTTAATAAAATGCCTCCATCAGATTGGTCTAGTGTGTAGGGAAGATTAAGGTATATTGTCTTAATGATGCATTTTTAGGGCACATATCTGCATGATGGTCCCACCCTTAAGCTATTAGTCAGACAAATAAAGATATGAGGTGCAGGACAGGAGGCAGAACTACTCAGCTTCTGCTTCAGTTCTTGCCTCCAGGGTCCTGCTCTGCCTAGCTTTGGGCCATGACATTTTTCAGTAGTTAAATGGTAAGTGGAAGTCTTTCAAGAAGTGTAACCTGCCTTCCAAAGCTGCTTTTAATCAGTGTTTTGACACAGAAATAACTATTATTCACTATATCACATATGGTCACATATGTCATATATAGATATACATACATGCATACATACATATATACATACATACATATATATATATTTGAAGAAAATGCATTTTTTAGTGACCATCAGTGAAGTTAGGTAAATATTTTATAATTATATTAGAATATCCACTATGAAGCACAACTATAATGTGCCCTAAAGTAGGTCTACAATAAAGGATAACACTATGTAACTGTGTTTTTTTTTTTTTTTTCATTTAGTTTAACTGTAATCTTCTTAGATTACCATTAAACATATTTTTGGCTAGAACAGCATGGATATCTGAAAATAAAGAAATAACCAAAGTGAAAGTGTTTATTTACTTCTAACAACATTAACACTCGCCCTTCCCATTCGTACCTGAAATAGATCAATGCACCTCTCATTAAGAAGAATGCAAGCCTAGGGTGTTCTTTAACATCAGTGACCTTGCAGGAGAATTCCCAATTAATAGATCATAATGAGGACTTTGTTTCCACGGGGAAAAATCAGATTCCCTTACCTTTTGGTAGAGGTCACTCCCAAAGATTTTTAAGTTCATACAAGTTGAATCCCACAGCACATAAGGGGCTATGCAGATAGATAGGATGAAGGTATCAAACTGACTCAACGGAGAGTTTTTAATTTTTGAGAGCACATGTAGAAGTAGTTTTTGCAGAAGGTAGTTTTGTTTTGGCATCTTCAAAAGATTACTATATATAGAAAAAGAAAAATAGTGCTGTTGATTGTCTTGCAAGTAATGTTAAATCCAAAATGTAAATACAAAGAAAATTTGGGGTAAACTTTTTTGTAGACCAGCTCACAGTATAATCAGAATTCAAAACAAGTAAGAATTTACATGTAAAGTATTGCCTAAAATATATTCTGCAAATCACTCCTCATAGAATTCTGGGAAATTGTTAAAAATTAAGTATAAATTTATGTGTAATATATGTATGACAACTAAATACAGAACCCAGAGGAAGGTGTCAGGTTTCCTGGAATTACAATTAATGAAGATTGTTGCAGGTCACATGTGTTCTGTGTATGGAAACATCCAGTGTTTTTCAACAGTGAAACATCTTTCTGACCACAGTCGGGACACTCTTAATATTTAATGCACTGTGAATACATGTGACACTCTTGTGAAACTCTAGAACATAAGGAGCAGAAAGCACACTAGTGACCTTCAGAATGCAGAAAAAAGGGCTTCTGCTATAGGAAAGCAGGGATGCTGGGTTCCTGGATAGCAATAGGAAATCAAAGCTCCAGTTACCTAAGAAATCATTCTATGGACTATCATACAGGAATATGATTCAAAGAATTCAAAGCTATATCTGATCCAGAGTTCTCTAGGTAGCATAGTTGAGAAAGACAAACTCAGTGATAGCTTCATGCTCTAAGCAATGACATATATTTGACATGCGAAATATTCATGATGCCATGATAATATTAGAATACAAATGTCACACAAGTATTATACACACATAGTTCCTTCAATTTTTCTCTTTAAGGCACCCAAACTTGGATGACCAGCACACAACTGTGTAGCATAGACTGTCGTCTAAACCATGACAGTTATATACGACTCTCAAGTGGGGGGACTCCAGACATGGCCCAACACTCTTGCTTGAGAAACACACCTGTTTATAAAGTGACTATTCATGGCTCAGCAAAGGATATTTTTTCTCATGCGACATCTTTCCAGTTTATAATCCTGGATTTACAAGTCTATGTACATTTAAAATACATTGATTATATATATATATATATCTTTGTGCAGTTCCCCAAGAGCTTATTGTATCTTTACCTTTGAATAGCAGATATTTGTCCAGCTAAAGATGCTTCACTGGTAACACTAAGCCAATTTTCATATAAATATGAAGACAATAAGCTTCCTTGTATATTTCTATTAAAATCCTTTTTCAATGAAAAAAACAAGGTTATTGTCAATGTATATTTGTAGAAATTACAGGAGAAATATTTTTGTTGAAAAATAGCATTTTAGGTCAATGATTTTTAACTGGTATGTCACAATCCTTTTGTGGATCAAATATTACATATCTTACATGATTAGATAGTTTGTACAATATACATTATAATTCATAACAGTAGCAGAACCTCAATGATGAAATAACAACAAAACGATGTCATGGTTAGGGATTGCCACACCATGATGAACTATATTAAGTCACAGGAACAGGAAGGCTAAAAACACTGGTCGAGATCCTACTTCCTTAAGAAATTCCCAACATGTCACCTACCCAAAATATTGGCTCAAAAATGGAACTTATGTGTTCTTACCTAAGACTAGGATCAAAAATCAGAGTTCTGGCTGATATTATCAATTAATTAAACCCACTGTCTGTTAAAATTTCCTTCCCTGACTTCTTGTCCATATGACTACCTGCAATCAAAGATTTGCACTCCACAGCCTGAAGCTTTGTCTATCTCAAAGGATGCCAGTTCCTTTGTGGGACATCCAGAGGGGAACCTCATAACTGCTCTCATAGGCTTCACTTGGAAGCTGACTAAAACAGATAAGGAGACCGGAACCAAACATTGGAAGGAGCTAGGGACTCTTATTGAAGAGTTAGGAAAAGAATTCAGGGTCCCGTAGAAGATAGGGATTCCACAGGAAGACCAAGAATCAACTAACCTGGACATGGGGAGCTACCAAAGAAATTATCACCAACCAAAAAGCATACAGAAGGTGCAATATGACCTTTGGTACATATGGATCCAATGTGAAGATGAGTCTCCATGTGGGTTACCAATCATGTGGAGCAGGGGCTATCCATAGAGCTGTAGACTATCGGTGGAAGCCCTTCACCAACTGACCAAATAGGAGAAGATGTGCTAACCAAGAAGAGAGTTGATAAGCCCGGGTGCTAGGATAACCAAGGCCCTAACCTGCTCAGAGGAGCAGGGACGAGACTCTGAATGGTGAAGAGGTAGGGGCAGCATTAACGTTATAAAATGAATAAATTGATAAACAAAAATAAATAAATAAGTGGATATAATAATAATAACAAACATTAAAAACTAAATAGTAACTATTAAAGTAAAAAGAAAAGAAAAGTATGCTTCCTCACAATACATAACCATAAGAAAATGGCAGGGCCAGGAAATAACTCATTCTGCTTTTATATTTTTGATAAATCTGTATTTTATTTCACAGTGAATAAAGCTGTAATGTACATGTATACCTCGGCTTATGGGCAACCCTGAATAGTGGTGAAATTTCTTACCTGATTACCCTGTTTTATATGAGAGGTCTCACAGTTTCACATAAATTCCTTTAAATTTGTAAATATTTAAATATTTACATTTATTACAAGCAGAAGCTTGATTGAAGGATAGAAAAGTATCTGTGTTTATGAAAAACCACAATTATCTTCAAGTTTTACCAAAGATAGCAAATCAGTAGTATGGAAGATTCCCATGTGCTCCTGTACCTTTAAATTGCTAAGAATACACATGGCCACCTTCAGTTACTGATCTTTACTTTCCTCCCCATGATGTGGTCCCAGGTTTCTGGCAATGAAATTCAGATGCACTTTGCAAGCTCAATGGCCGAGGAGGGATCATTTGATACCTTTGCCAATTATTAAGCCTGCCTGCTCTCAGAGCAATCTCTTTTGTCTTCTAGTCTGGGGCCATAGCTCCACTGTCTACTGAGAGGCAAATTCATGTCATGGTCCAAATAAAAATAAAATAGTGACATCTACTCCCGAGTAACTGCTGCCCACTGATAAATTGAGCATGGTAAACTATTTAGAAGTAGGTTTGGCTAATTCTTCATTAGTTCACATGGGGTGAGGATGGTAATCTCTAGCAAAAGTGAAAGTTCTGGTTTATGTTTTGGTAGAAAAAGCAATTTCACATTTCTACTGGACAGAGGACAGCAGCCAATTCATAACCTATTATAGGTCTGTGTTAGACCAGCTCTTTTGTACTGTTGTTAATTATGAGGAATATTACTTGGTAAGTATGATTTAAGACATGTATTTTGTAAAACACAATTTTACCACTTTTATTGCTTGTTAGACTATTAATTCACATGGTATGGTCAGAGGTGGAATCAGTGGGAACATTTGTAATGCTAAACAAGACCTGTCTAATATATATAAAGAAGTTAACTTTCAATAGAAACTGTTCAGCCCTGTCTTTGTGATGAATCTTTGAGCTTGTCAGACTTTTGCCTATCTTATCTCTTTTTATTGTATATTCTCTGAATTTACATTTCAAATGTTATCCCCTCTCCCCTCCTCCAATTCCCTCCTCCACTCAACTTGATTCCATGAAGGTTGACCCTCTTTACCTCGGTGCCCTGTCATTCCCCTATACTGGGAAAATTTGTCTTCACAGAACCAAAGGCCTCTTCTCCCATTGATGCCAGATACTGCTATCCTCTGCTACATATGCAACTGCAGCCATGTGTCTCTCCATGTGTGCTTACCCCTACCATGCCTCTTCTCTGGAGGCCTTGTTTCTATAGTTCATGGAAACTGTCAACATTTTATGCATGTGTCCTTTCTGTCTAGAGGGGTGCTGAATGCTCGTGATGCGCAGCCATTACTTACCTTTAAAACTGCAGCAATGGTGAGTACAGACCACTTGTCCAAGTTAATCTGTTGTGCCATGAAAATCTTATTTCTCAGGTCCCAGAATGATCTTCCGGATTGGAACCTAATGATTTTGATTGAAGTATGACCCTTTTTCTCAATAATTGAAAGCATATCCTGTGTAAACACAAGCTTCTATTATTACATTCCAAACATGTGAAGCACATGTATAGTTATATATATAATATAAATATATATTTGAAGAAAATGCATTTTTCGGTGACCACCAGTGAAGTTACGTAAATATTTTATAATTATATTAGAATATCCACTATGAAGTGCAAATATCATGTGCCCTAAAGTAGGTCTACAATTAAAAAAAAACAACACTATGTAACTGTGTTTATTTTTTTATTCAGTTTCACTGTAGTCTTCTTGGATTACCATTAAACATATTTTTGGCTAGAACAGCATCAATTTCTGAAAATAAAGAAGTAACCAAAGTGAAAGTGTTTACTTACTTCTAACAACATTAACACTCTCCCTTTTCATTCGTACCTGAAATAGATCAATGCATCTGTCACTCCAGAAGAATTCAAGCCTAGGGTGTCCTTTAACATCAGTGACCTTGCAGGGGCATTCCCAATTCCTAGATCATAACTAGGACTTTGTTTCCACAGGGAAAAATCAGATTCCCTTACCTTTTGGTAGAGGTCACTCCCAAAGATTTTCAAGTTCATACAAGTTGAATCCCACAGCACATAAGGGGCTATGCGGATAGATAGGATGAAGGTATCTAACTGAGTCAACGGAGAGTTTTTAATTTTTGAGAGCACATGTATAAGTAGTTTTTGCAGAAGGTAGTTTTGTTTTGGCATCTTCAAAAGATTACTATATATAGAAAAAGAAAAATAGTGCTGTTGATTGTCTTGCAAGTAATGTTAAATCCAAAATGTAAATACAAAGAAAATTTGGGGTAAACTTTTTTGTAGACCAGCTCACTGTATAATCAGAATTCAAAACAAGTAAGAATTTAAATGTAAAGTATTACCTAAAATATATTCTGCAAATCACTCCTCATAGAATTCTGGGAAATTGTTAAAAATTAAGCATAAATTAATGTGTACTATATGTATGACAACTAAATACAAAACCTAGAGGAAGGTGTCAGGTTTCCTGGAATTAGAATGAATGAAGATTGCTGCAGGTCACATGTGTTCTGTGTATGGAAACATCCACTGTTGTTAAACAGTGAAACATCTTTCTGACCACAGTCAGGACACTCTTAATATTTAATGCACTGTGAATACATGTGACACTCTTGTGACACTCTAGAACATAAGGAGCAGAAAGCACACTAGTGACCTTCAGAATGCAGAAAAAAGGGCTTCTGCTATAGGAAAGCAGGGATGCTGGGTTCCTGGATAGCAATAGGAAATCAAAGCTCCAGTTACCTAAGAAATCATTCTATGGACTATCATACAGGAATATGATTCAAAGAAGTCAAAGCTATACCTGATCCAGACTTCTCTAGGTAGCATAGTTGAGAAAGACAAACTCAGTGATAGCTTCATGCTCTAAGCAATGACATATATTTGACATGTGAAATATTCATAATGCCATGATAATATTAGAATACAAATGTCACACAAGTATTATACACACATAGTTCCTTCAATTTGTCTCTTTAAGGCACCCAAACATGGATGACCTGCACACAACTGTGTAGCATAGACTGTCGTCTAAACCATGACAGTTATAAACGACTCTCAAGTGAGGGGACTCCAGATATGGCCCAACACTCTTGCTTGAGAAACACACCTGTTTATAAAGTGACTATTCATGGCTCAACAAAGGATATTTTTTCTCATGCGACATCATTCCAGTTTATAATCCTGGATTTACAAGTCTATGTACATTTAAAATACATTGATTATATATATATATATATATATATATATATATATATATATATATATATATATATATATCTTTGTGCAGTTCCCCAAGTGCTTATTGTATCTTTACCTTTGAATAGCAGATATTTGTCCCGCTAAAGATGCTTCACTGGTAACACTAAGCCAATTTTCATATAAATATGAAGACAATAAGCTTCCTTGTATATTTCTATTAAAATCCTTTTTCAATGAAAAAAACAAGGTTATTGTCAATGTATATTTCTAGAAATTACTGGAGAAATATTTTTGTTGAAATATAACATTTTAGGTCAATGATTTTTAACTGGTATGTCACAATCCTTTTTTGGATCAAATATTACATATCTTACATGATTAGATAGTTTGTACAATATACATTATAATTCATAACAGTAGCAGAACCTCAATTATGAAATAACAACCAAACGATGTCATGGTTAGGGATTGCCACAGCATGATGAACTATATTAAAGTCACAGAAACAGGAAGGCTAAAAACACTGGTCGAGATCCTACTTCCTTAAGAAATTCCCAACATGTCACCTACCCAAAATATTGGCTCAAAAATGGAACTTATGTGTTCTTACATAAGACTAGGATCAAAATCAGAGTTCTGGCTGATATTATCAATTAATTAAACCCACTGTCTGTTAAAATTTCCTTCCCTGACTTCTTGTTTATATGACTACCTGCAATCAGAGATTTGCACTCCACAGCCTGAAGCTTTGTCTATCTCAAAGGACGCCAGGTCCTATGTGGGACATCCAGAGAGGAACCTCATAACTGCTCTCATAGGCTTCACCTGGAAGCTGACTAAAACAGATAAAGAGACCGGAACCAAACATTGGAAGGAGCTAGGGACTCTTATGGAAGAGTTAGGGAAAGAATTCAGGGTCCCGTAGAAGATAGGGACTCCACAGGAAGACCAAGAGTCAACTAACCTGGACCATGGGGAGCTACCAAAGAAATGATCACCAACCAAAAAGCATACAGAAGGTGCAATATGACCTTTGGTACATATGGATCCAATGTGAAGATGAGTCTCCATGTGGGTCACCAAGCATGTGGAGCAGGGGCTATCCATAGAGCTGTAGACTATCGGTGGAAGCCCTTCACCAACTGACCAAATAGGAGAAGATGTGCTAACCAAGAAGAGAGTTGATAAGCCCGGGTGCTAGGATAACCAAAGGCCCTAACCTGCTCAGAGGAGAAGGGACGAGACTCTGAATGGTGAAGAGGTAGGGGGCAGCCTTTACCTTTTAAAATGAATAAATTAATAAACAAAAATAAATAAATAAGTGGATACAATAATAATAACAAACAGTAAAAACTAAATAGTAACTATTAAAGTAAAAAGAAAAGCAAAGTATGCCTCCTCACAATACGCAACCATAAGAAAATGGCAGGGCCAGGAAATAACTCATTCTGCTTTTATATTTTTGGTAAATCTGTATTTTATTTCACAGTGAATAAAGCTGTAATGTACACGTATACCTCGGCTTACGGACAACCCTGAATAGTGGTGAAATTTCTTACCTGATTACCCTGTTTTATATGAGAGGTTTCACAGTTTCACATAAATTCCTTTAAATTTGTAAATATTTAACTATTTACATTTATTACAAGCAGAAGCTTGGTTGAAGGATAGAAAAGTATCTGTGTTTATGAAAAACCACAATTATCTTCAAGTTTTACCAAAGATAGCAAATCAGTAGTATGGAAGATTCCCATGTGCTCCTGTACCTTTAAATTGCTATGAATACACATGGCCACCTTCAGTTACTGATCTATACTTTCCTCCCCATGATGTGGTCCCAGGTTTCTGGCAATGAAATTCAGATGCACTTTGTAAGCTCAATGGCCGAGGAGGGATCATTTAATACCTTTGCCAATTATTAAGCCTGCCTGCTCTCGGAGCAATCTCTTTTGTCTTCTAGTCTGGGGCCATAGCTCCACTCTCTACTGAGAGGCAAATTCAAGTCATGGTCCAAATAAAAATAAAACAGTGACATCTACTCCTGAGTAACTGCTGCCCACTGATAAGTTGAGCATGGTAAACTATTTAGAAGTAGGTTTGGCTAATTCTTCATTAGTTCACATGGGGTGAGGATGGTAATCTCTAGCAAAAGTGAAAGTTCTGGTTTATGTTTTGGTAGAAAAAGCAATTTCACATTTCTACTGGACAGAGGACAGCAGCCAATTCATAACCTATTATAGGTCTGTGTTAGTCCAGCTCTTTTGTACTGTTGTTAATTATGAGGATTATTAGTTGGTAAGTATGATTTAAGACATGTATTTTGTAAAACACAATTTTACCACTTTTATTGCTTGTTAGACTATTAATTCACATGGTATGATCAGAGGTGGGATCAGTGGGAACATTTGTAATGCTAAACAAGACCCGTCTAATATATATAAAGAAGTTAACTTTCAATAGAAACTGTTCAGCCCTGTCTTTGTGATGAATCTTTGAGCTTGTCAGACTTTTGCCTATCATATATCTTTTTATTGTATATTCTCTGAATTTACATTTCAAATGTTATCCCCTCTCCCCTCCTCCAATCCCCTCCTCCACTCAACTTGATTCCATGAGGTTTGACCCTCTTTACCTCGGTGCCCTGTCATTCCCCTATACTGGGAAAATTTGTCTTCACAGAACCAAAGGCCTCTTCTCCCATTGATGCCAGATACTGCTATCCTCTGCTACATATGCAGCTGCAGCCATGTGTCTCTCCATGTGTGCTCACCGCTACCATGCCTCTTCTCTGGAGGCCTTGTTTCTATAGTTCATGGAAACTGTCAACATTTTATGCATGTGTGCTTTCTATCTAGAGGGGTGCTTAATGCTCGTGATGCTCAGCCATTACTTACCTTTAAAACTGCCGCAATGGTGAGTACAGACCATTTGTCCAAGTTAATCTGTTGTCCTATGAAAATCTTATCCCTCAGGTCCCAGAATGATCTTCCGGATTGGAACCTAATGATTTTGTTTGAAGTATGACCCTTTTTCTCAATAATTGAAAGCATATCCTGTGTAAAGACAAGCTTCTATTATTACAATCCAAACATGTGGAGCACATATATAGTTATATATATAAAATATGTGTATATATATATATATATATATATATATATATATATTTGAAGAAAATGCATTTTTCAGTGACCACCAGTGAAGTTAGGTAAATATTTTATAATTATATTAGAATATCCACTATGAAGCGCAACTATCAATTTCCCTAAAGTAGGTCTACAATAAAAAAAAAAAAACACACACTATGTAACTCTGTGTGTGTGTGTGTGTGTGTGTGTGTGTGTGTGTGTGTGTGTTTTTTATTCAGTTTCACTGTAGTCTTCTTGGATTACCATGAAACATATTTTTGGCTAGAACAGCATCAATTTCTGAAAATAAAGAAATAACCAAAGTGAAAGTGTTTACTTACTTCTAACAACATTAACACTCTCCCTTCCCATTCGTATCTGAAATAGATCATTGCATCTCTCACTCCAGAAGAATCAAGCCTAGGGTGTCCTTTAACATCAGTGACCTTGCAGGGGCATTCCCAATTCCTAGATCATAACTAGGACTTTGTTTCCACAGGGAAAAATCAGATTCCCTTACCTTTTGGTAGAGGTCACTCCCAAAGATTTTTAAGTTCATACAAGTTGAATCCCACAGCACATAAGGGGCTATGCGGATAGATAGGATGAAGGTATCTAACTGAGTCAACGGAGAGTTTTTAATTTTTGAGAGCACATGTATAAGTAGTTTTTGCAGAAGGTAGTTTTGTTTTGGCATCTTCAAAAGATTACTATATATAGAAAAAGAAAAATAGTGCTGTTGATTGTCTTGCAAGTAATGTTAAATCCAAAATGTAAATACAAAGAAAATTTGGGGTAAACTTTTTTGTAGACCAGCTCACAGTATAATCAGAATTCAAAACAAGTAAGAATTTACATGTAAAGTATTGCCTAAAATATATTCTGCAAATCACTCCTCATAGAATTCTGAAAAATTGTTAAAAATTAAGTATAAATTTATGTGTAATATATGTATGACAACTAAATACAGAACCCAGAGGAAGGTGTCAGGTTTCCTGGAATTACAATTAATGAAGATTGTTGCAGGTCACATGTGTTCTGTGTATGGAAACATCCACTGTTGTTAAACAGTGAAACATCTTTCTGACCACAGTCAGGACACTCTTAATATTTAATGCACTGTGAATACATGTGACACTCTTGTGACACTCTAGAACATAAGGAGCAGAAAGCACACTAGTGACCTTCAGAATGCAGAAAAAAGGGCTTCTGCTATAGGAAAGCAGGGATGCTGGGTTCCTGGATAGCAATAGGAAATCAAAGCTCCAGTTACCTAAGAAATCATTCTATGGACTATCATACAGGAATATGATTCAAAGAAGTCAAAGCTATACCTGATCCAGACTTCTCTAGGTAGCATAGTTGAGAAAGACAAACTCAGTGATAGCTTCATGCTCTAAGCAATGACATATGTTTGACATGTGAAATATTCATAATGCCATGATAATATTAGAATACAAATGTCACACAAGTATTATACACACATAGTTCCTTCAATTTGTCTCTTTAAGGCACCCAAACATGGATGACCTGCACACAACTGTGTAGCATAGACTGTCGTCTAAACCATGACAGTCATAAACGACTCTCAAGTGGGGGTACTCCAGATATGGCCCAACACTCTTGCTTGAGAAACACACCTGTTTATAAAGTGACTATTCATGGCTCAGCAAAGGATATTTTTTCTCATGCGACATCATTCCAGTTTATAATCCTGGATTTACAAGTCTATGTACATTTAAAATACATTGAATATATATATATATATATATATATATATATATATATATATATATATATATATATATATATATATATATATATATATATCTTTGTGCAGTTCCCCAAGTGCCTATTGTATCTTTACCTTTGAATAGCAAATATTTGTCCCGCTAAAGATGCTTCACTGGTAACACTAAGCCAATTTTCATATAAATATGAAGACAATAAGCTTCTTTGTATATTTCTATTAAAATCCTTTTTCAATGAAAAAAACAAGGTTATTGTCAATGTATATTTCTAGAAATTACTGGAGAAATATTTTTGTTGAAATATAGCATTTTAGGTCAATGATTTTTAACTGGTATGTCACAATCCTTTTTTGGATCAAATATTACATATCTTACATGATTAGATAGTTTGTACAATATACATTATAATTCATAACAGTAGCAGAACCTCAATTATGAAATAACAACAAAACGATGTCATGGTTAGGGATTGCCACAGCATGATGAACTATATTAAAGTCACAGAAACAGGAAGGCTAAAAACACTGGTCGAGATCCTACTTCCTTAAGAAATTCCCAACATGTCACCTACCCAAAATATTGGCTCAAAAATGGAACTTATGTGTTCTTACATAAGACTAGGATCAAAATCAGAGTTCTGGCTGATATTATCAATTAATTAAACCCACTGTCTGTTAAAATTTCCTTCCCTGACTTCTTGTTTATATGACTACCTGCAATCAGAGATTTGCACTCCACAGCCTGAAGCTTTGTCTATCTCAAAGGACGCCAGGTCCTATGTGGGACATCCAGAGAGGAACCTCATAACTGCTCTCATAGGCTTCACCTGGAAGCTGACTAAAACAGATAAAGAGACCGGAACAAAACATTGGAAGGAGCTAGGGACTCTTATGGAAGAGTTAGGGAAAGAATTCAGGGTCCCGTAGAAGATAGGGACTCCACAGGAAGACCAAGAGTCAACTAACCTGGACCATGGGGAGCTACCAAAGAAATGATCACCAACCAAAAAGCATACAGAAGGTGCAATATGACCTTTGGTACATATGGATCCAATGTGAAGATGAGTCTCCATGTGGGTCACCAAGCATGTGGAGCAGGGGCTATCCATAGAGCTGTAGACTATCGGTGGAAGCCCTTCACCAACTGACCAAATAGGAGAAGATGTGCTAACCAAGAAGAGAGTTGATAAGCCCGGGTGCTAGGATAACCAAAGGCCCTAACCTGCTCAGAGGAGAAGGGACGAGACTCTGAATGGTGAAGAGGTAGGGGGCAGCCTTTACCTTTTAAAATGAATAAATTAATAAACAAAAATAAATAAATAAGTGGATACAATAATAATAACAAACAGTAAAAACTAAATAGTAACTATTAAAGTAAAAAGAAAAGCAAAGTATGCCTCCTCACAATACGCAACCATAAGAAAATCGCAGGGCCAGGAAATAACTCATTCTGCTTTTATATTTTTGGTAAATCTGTATTTTATTTCACAGTGAATAAAGCTGTAATGTACACGTATACCTCGGCTTACGGACAACCCTGAATAGTGGTGAAATTTCTTACCTGATTACCCTGTTTTATATGAGAGGTTTCACAGTTTCACATAAATTCCTTTAAATTTGTAAATATTTAACTATTTACATTTATTACAAGCAGAAGCTTGGTTGAAGGATAGAAAAGTATCTGTGTTTATGAAAAACCACAATTATCTTCAAGTTTTACCAAAGATAGCAAATCAGTAGTATGGAAGATTCCCATGTGCTCCTGTACCTTTAAATTGCTATGAATACACATGGCCACCTTCAGTTACTGATCTATACTTTCCTCCCCATGATGTGGTCCCAGGTTTCTGGCAATGAAATTCAGATGCACTTTGTAAGCTCAATGGCCGAGGAGGGATCATTTAATACCTTTGCCAATTATTAAGCCTGCCTGCTCTCGGAGCAATCTCTTTTGTCTTCTAGTCTGGGGCCATAGCTCCACTCTCTACTGAGAGGCAAATTCAAGTCATGGTTCAAATAAAAATAAAACAGTGACATCTACTCCTGAGTAACTGCTGCCCACTGATAAGTTGAGCATGGTAAACTATTTAGAAGTAGGTTTGGCTAATTCTTCATTAGTTCACATGGGGTGAGGATGGTAATCTCTAGCAAAAGTGAAAGTTCTGGTTTATGTTTTGGTAGAAAAAGCAATTTCACATTTCTACTGGACAGAGGACAGCAGCCAATTCATAACCTATTATAGGTCTGTGTTAGTCCAGCTCTTTTGTACTGTTGTTAATTATGAGGATTATTAGTTGGTAAGTATGATTTAAGACATGTATTTTGTAAAACACAATTTTACCACTTTTATTGCTTGTTAGACTATTAATTCACATGGTATGATCAGAGGTGGGATCAGTGGGAACATTTGTAATGCTAAACAAGACCCGTCTAATATATATAAAGAAGTTAACTTTCAATAGAAACTGTTCAGCCCTGTCTTTGTGATGAATCTTTGAGCTTGTCAGACTTTTGCCTATCATATATCTTTTTATTGTATATTCTCTGAATTTACATTTCAAATGTTATCCCCTCTCCCCTCCTCCAATCCCCTCCTCCACTCAACTTGATTCCATGAAGTTTGACCCTCTTTACCTCGGTGCCCTGTCATTCCCCTATACTGGGAAAATTTGTCTTCACAGAACCAAAGGCCTCTTCTCCCATTGATGCCAGATACTGCTATCCTCTGCTACATATGCAACTGTAGCCATGTGTCTCTCCATGTGTGCTCACCGCTACCATGCCTCTTCTCTGGAGGCCTTGTTTCTATAGTTCATGGAAACTGTCAACATTTTATGCATGTGTGCTTTCTATCTAGAGGGGTGCTTAATGCTCGTGATGCGCAGCCATTACTTACCTTTAAAACTGCCGCAATGGTGAGTACAGACCATTTGTCCAAGTTAATCTGTTGTCCCATGAAAATCTTATCCCTCAGGTCCCAGAATGATCTTCCGGATTGGAACCTAATGATTTTGTTTGAAGTATGACCCTTTTTCTCAATAATTGAAAGCATATCCTGTGTAAAGACAAGCTTCTATTATTACAATCCAAACATGTGGAGCACATATATAGTTATATATATAAAATATATGTGTATATATATATATATATATATATATATATATATATATATATATATATATTTGAAGAAAATGCATTTTTCAGTGACCACCAGTGAAGTTAGGTAAATATTTTATAATTATATTAGAATATCCACTATGAAGCGCAACTATCAATTTCCCTAAAGTAGGTCTACAATAAAAAAAAAAAACACACACTATGTAACTCTGTGTGTGTGTGTGTGTGTGTGTGTGTGTGTGTGTTTTTTATTCAGTTTCACTGTAGTCTTCTTGGATTACCATGAAACATATTTTTGGCTAGAACAGCATCAATTTCTGAAAATAAAGAAATAACCAAAGTGAAAGTGTTTACTTACTTCTAACAACATTAACACTCTCCCTTCCCATTCGTATCTGAAATAGATCATTGCATCTCTCACTCCAGAAGAATCAAGCCTAGGGTGTCCTTTAACATCAGTGACCTTGCAGGGGCATTCCCAATTCCTAGATCATAACTAGGACTTTGTTTCCACAGGGAAAAATCAGATTCCCTTACCTTTTGGTAGAGGTCACTCCCAAAGATTTTTAAGTTCATACAAGTTGAATCCCACAGCACATAAGGGGCTATGCGGATAGATAGGATGAAGGTATCAAACTGACTCAACGGAGAGTTTTTAATTTTTGAGAGCACATGTATAAGTAGTTTTTGCAGAAGGTAGTTTTGTTTTGGCATCTTCAAAAGATTACTATATATAGAAAAAGAAAAATAGTGCTGTTGATTGTCTTGCAAGTAATGTTAAATCCAAAATGAAAATACAAAGAAAATTTGGGGTAAACTTTTTTGTAGACCAGCTCACAGTATAATCAGAATTCAAAACAAGTAAGAATTTAAATGTAAAGTATTGCCTAAAATATATTCTGCAAGTCACTCCTCATAGAATTCTGGGAAATTGTTAAAAATTAAGCATAAATTAATGTGTACTATATGTATGACAACTAAATACAAAACCTAGAGGAAGGTGTCAGGTTTCCTGGAATTAGAATGAATGAAGATTGCTGCAGGTCACATGTGTTCTGTGTATGGAAACATCCACTGTTGTTAAACAGTGAAACATCTTTCTGACCACAGTCAGGACACTCTTAATATTTAATGCACTGTGAATACATGTGACACTCTTGTGACACTCTAGAACATAAGGAGCAGAAAGCACACTAGTGACCTTCAGAATGCAGAAAAAAGGGCTTCTGCTATAGGAAAGCAGGGATGCTGGGTTCCTGGATAGCAATAGGAAATCAAAGCTCCAGTTACCTAAGAAATCATTCTATGGACTATCATACAGGAATATGATTCAAAGAAGTCAAAGCTATACCTGATCCAGACTTCTCTAGGTAGCATAGTTGAGAAAGACAAACTCAGTGATAGCTTCATGCTCTAAGCAATGACATATATTTGACATGTGAAATATTCATAATGCCATGATAATATTAGAATACAAATGTCACACAAGTATTATACACACATAGTTCCTTCAATTTGTCTCTTTAAGGCACCCAAACATGGATGACCTGCACACAACTGTGTAGCATAGACTGTCGTCTAAACCATGACAGTTATAAACGACTCTCAAGTGGGGGGACTCCAGATATGGCCCAACACTCTTGCTTGAGAAACACACCTGTTTATAAAGTGACTATTCATGGCTCAGCAAAGGATATTTTTTCTCATGCGACATCATTCCAGTTTATAATCCTGGATTTACAAGTCTATGTACATTTAAAATACATTGATTATATATATATATATATATATATATATATATATATATATATATCTTTGTGCAGTTCCCCAAGTGCTTATTGTATCTTTACCTTTGAATAGCAGATATTTGTCCCGCTAAAGATGCTTCACTGGTAACACTAAGCCAATTTTCATATAAATATGAAGACAATAAGCTTCCTTGTATATTTCTATTAAAATCCTTTTTCAATGAAAAAAACAAGGTTATTGTCAATGTATATTTCTAGAAATTACTGGAGAAATATTTTTGTTGAAATATAACATTTTAGGTCAATGATTTTTAACTGGTATGTCACAATCCTTTTTGGATCAAATATTACATATCTTACATGATTAGATAGTTTGTACAATATACATTATAATTCATAACAGTAGCAGAACCTCAATTATGAAATAACAACAAAACGATGTCATGGTTAGGGATTGCCACAGCATGATGAACTATATTAAAGTCACAGAAACAGGAAGGCTAAAAACACTGGTCGAGATCCTACTTCCTTAAGAAATTCCCAACATGTCACCTACCCAAAATATTGGCTCAAAAATGGAACTTATGTGTTCTTACATAAGACTAGGATCAAAATCAGAGTTCTGGCTGATATTATCAATTAATTAAACCCACTGTCTGTTAAAATTTTCTTCCCTGACTTCTTGTTTATATGACTACCTGCAATCAGAGATTTGCACTCCACAGCCTGAAGCTTTGTCTATCTCAAAGGACGCCAGGTCCTATGTGGGACATCCAGAGAGGAACCTCATAACTGCTCTCATAGGCTTCACCTGGAAGCTGACTAAAACAGATAAAGAGACCGGAACCAAACATTGGAAGGAGCTAGGGACTCTTATGGAAGAGTTAGGGAAAGAATTCAGGGTCCCGTAGAAGATAGGGACTCCACAGGAAGACCAAGAGTCAACTAACCTGGACCATGGGGAGCTACCAAAGAAATGATCACCAACCAAAAAGCATACAGAAGGTGCAATATGACCTTTGGTACATATGGATCCAATGTGAAGATGAGTCTCCATGTGGGTCACCAAGCATGTGGAGCAGGGGCTATCCATAGAGCTGTAGACTATCGGTGGAAGCCCTTCACCAACTGACCAAATAGGAGAAGATGTGCTAACCAAGAAGAGAGTTGATAAGCCCGGGTGCTAGGATAACCAAAGGCCCTAACCTGCTCAGAGGAGAAGGGACGAGACTCTGAATGGTGAAGAGGTAGGGGGCAGCCTTTACCTTTTAAAATGAATAAATTAATAAACAAAAATAAATAAATAAGTGGATACAATAATAATAACAAACAGTAAAAACTAAATAGTAACTATTAAAGTAAAAAGAAAAGCAAAGTATGCCTCCTCACAATACGCAACCATAAGAAAATGGCAGGGCCAGGAAATAACTCATTCTGCTTTTATATTTTTGGTAAATCTGTATTTTATTTCACAGTGAATAAAGCTGTAATGTACACGTATACCTCGGCTTACGGACAACCCTGAATAGTGGTGAAATTTCTTACCTGATTACCCTGTTTTATATGAGAGGTTTCACAGTTTCACATAAATTCCTTTAAATTTGTAAATATTTAACTATTTACATTTATTACAAGCAGAAGCTTGGTTGAAGGATAGAAAAGTATCTGTGTTTATGAAAAACCACAATTATCTTCAAGTTTTACCAAAGATAGCAAATCAGTAGTATGGAAGATTCCCATGTGCTCCTGTACCTTTAAATTGCTATGAATACACATGGCCACCTTCAGTTACTGATCTATACTTTCCTCCCCATGATGTGGTCCCAGGTTTCTGGCAATGAAATTCAGATGCACTTTGTAAGCTCAATGGCCGAGGAGGGATCATTTAATACCTTTGCCAATTATTAAGCCTGCCTGCTCTCGGAGCAATCTCTTTTGTCTTCTAGTCTGGGGCCATAGCTCCACTCTCTACTGAGAGGCAAATTCAAGTCATGGTCCAAATAAAAATAAAACAGTGACATCTACTCCTGAGTAACTGCTGCCCACTGATAAGTTGAGCATGGTAAACTATTTAGAAGTAGGTTTGGCTAATTCTTCATTAGTTCACATGGGGTGAGGATGGTAATCTCTAGCAAAAGTGAAAGTTCTGGTTTATGTTTTGGTAGAAAAAGCAATTTCACATTTCTACTGGACAGAGGACAGCAGCCAATTCATAACCTATTATAGGTCTGTGTTAGTCCAGCTCTTTTGTACTGTTGTTAATTATGAGGATTATTAGTTGGTAAGTATGATTTAAGACATGTATTTTGTAAAACACAATTTTACCACTTTTATTGCTTGTTAGACTATTAATTCACATGGTATGATCAGAGGTGGGATCAGTGGGAACATTTGTAATGCTAAACAAGACCCGTCTAATATATATAAAGAAGTTAACTTTCAATAGAAACTGTTCAGCCCTGTCTTTGTGATGAATCTTTGAGCTTGTCAGACTTTTGCCTATCATATATCTTTTTATTGTATATTCTCTGAATTTACATTTCAAATGTTATCCCCTCTCCCCTCCTCCAATCCCCTCCTCCACTCAACTTGATTCCATGAAGTTTGACCCTCTTTACCTCGGTGCCCTGTCATTCCCCTATACTGGGAAAATTTGTCTTCACAGAACCAAAGGCCTCTTCTCCCATTGATGCCAGATACTGCTATCCTCTGCTACATATGCAACTGCAGCCATGTGTCTCTCCATGTGTGCTCACCGCTACCATGCCTCTTCTCTGGAGGCCTTGTTTCTATAGTTCATGGAAACTGTCAACATTTTATGCATGTGTGCTTTCTATCTAGAGGGGTGCTTAATGCTCGTGACGCGCAGCCATTACTTACCTTTAAAACTGCCGCAATGGTGAGTACAGACCATTTGTCCAAGTTAATCTGTTGTCCCATGAAAATCTTATCCCTCAGGTCCCAGAATGATCTTCCGGATTGGAACCTAATGATTTTGTTTGAAGTATGACCCTTTTTCTCAATAATTGAAAGCATATCCTGTGTAAAGACAAGCTTCTATTATTACAATCCAAACATGTGGAGCACATATATAGTTATATATATAAAATATATGTGTGTATATATATATATATATATTTGAAGAAAATGCATTTTTCAGTGACCACCAGTGAAGTTAGGTAAATATTTTATAATTATATTAGAATATCCACTATGAAGCGCAACTATCAATTTCCCTAAAGTAGGTCTACAATAAAAAAAAAACACACACTATGTAACTCTGTGTGTGTGTGTGTGTGTGTGTGTGTGTGTGTGTGTGTGTGTTTTATTCAGTTTCACTGTAGTCTTCTTGGATTACCATGAAACATATTTTTGGCTAGAACAGCATCAATTTCTGAAAATAAAGAAATAACCAAAGTGAAAGTGTTTACTTACTTCTAACAACATTAACACTCTCCCTTCCCATTCGTATCTGAAATAGATCATTGCATCTCTCACTCCAGAAGAATCAAGCCTAGGGTGTCCTTTAACATCAGTGACCTTGCAGGGGCATTCCCAATTCCTAGATCATAACTAGGACTTTGTTTCCACAGGGAAAAATCAGATTCCCTTACCTTTTGGTAGAGGTCACTCCCAAAGATTTTTAAGTTCATACAAGTTGAATCCCACAGCACATAAGGGGCTATGCGGATAGATAGGATGAAGGTATCTAACTGAGTCAACGGAGAGTTTTTAATTTTTGAGAGCACATGTATAAGTAGTTTTTGCAGAAGGTAGTTTTGTTTTGGCATCTTCAAAAGATTACTATATATAGAAAAAGAAAAATAGTGCTGTTGATTGTCTTGCAAGTAATGTTAAATCCAAAATGTAAATACAAAGAAAATTTGGGGTAAACTTTTTTGTAGACCAGCTCACAGTATAATCAGAATTCAAAACAAGTAAGAATTTAAATGTAAAGTATTGCCTAAAATATATTCTGCAAGTCACTCCTCATAGAATTCTGGGAAATTGTTAAAAATTAAGCATAAATTTATGTGTACTATATGTATGACAACTAAATACAAAACCTAGAGGAAGGTGTCAGGTTTCCTGGAATTAGAATGAATGAAGATTGCTGCAGGTCACATGTGTTCTGTGTATGGAAACATCCACTGTTGTTAAACAGTGAAACATCTTTCTGACCACAGTCAGGACACTCTTAATATTTAATGCACTGTGAATACATGTGACACTCTTGTGACACTCTAGAACATAAGGAGCAGAAAGCACACTAGTGACCTTCAGAATGCAGAAAAAAGGGCTTCTGCTATAGGAAAGCAGGGATGCTGGGTTCCTGGATAGCAATAGGAAATCAAAGCTCCAGTTACCTAAGAAATCATTCTATGGACTATCATACAGGAATATGATTCAAAGAAGTCAAAGCTATACCTGATCCAGACTTCTCTAGGTAGCATAGTTGAGAAAGACAAACTCAGTGATAGCTTCATGCTCTAAGCAATGACATATATTTGACATGTGAAATATTCATAATGCCATGATAATATTAGAATACAAATGTCACACAAGTATTATACACACATAGTTCCTTCAATTTGTCTCTTTAAGGCACCCAAACATGGATGACCTGCACACAACTGTGTAGCATAGACTGTCGTCTAAACCATGACAGTCATAAACGACTCTCAAGTGGGGGGACTCCAGATATGGCCCAACACTCTTGCTTGAGAAACACACCTGTTTATAAAGTGACTATTCATGGCTCAGCAAAGGATATTTTTTCTCATGCGACATCATTCCAGTTTATAATCCTGGATTTACAAGTCTATGTACATTTAAAATACATTGATTATATATATATATATATATATATATATATATATATATATATATATATATATATATATATATATATATATCTTTGTGCAGTTCCCCAAGTGCTTATTGTATCTTTACCTTTGAATAGCAGATATTTGTCCCGCTAAAGATGCTTCACTGGTAACACTAAGCCAATTTTCATATAAATATGAAGACAATAAGCTTCCTTGTATATTTCTATTAAAATCCTTTTTCAATGAAAAAAACAAGGTTATTGTCAATGTATATTTCTAGAAATTACTGGAGAAATATTTTTGTTGAAATATAACATTTTAGGTCAATGATTTTTAACTGGTATGTCACAATCCTTTTTTGGATCAAATATTACATATCTTACATGATTAGATAGTTTGTACAATATACATTATAATTCACAACAGTAGCAGAACCTCAATTATGAAATAACAACAAAACGATGTCATGGTTAGGGATTGCCACAGCATGATGAACTATATTAAAGTCACAGAAACAGGAAGGCTAAAAACACTGGTCGAGATCCTACTTCCTTAAGAAATTCCCAACATGTCACCTACCCAAAATATTGGCTCAAAAATGGAACTTATGTGTTCTTACATAAGACTAGGATCAAAATCAGAGTTCTGGCTGATATTATCAATTAATTAAACCCACTGTCTGTTAAAATTTCCTTCCCTGACTTCTTGTTTATATGACTACCTGCAATCAGAGATTTGCACTCCACAGCCTGAAGCTTTGTCTATCTCAAAGGACGCCAGGTCCTATGTGGGA
The DNA here is from genome assembly GCF_963924665.1 of Micromys minutus. Taxonomy (NCBI): domain Eukaryota; kingdom Metazoa; phylum Chordata; class Mammalia; order Rodentia; family Muridae; genus Micromys; species Micromys minutus. The sequence goes on from NW_027667991.1 coordinate 754,933, forward strand.
CATCCAGAGAGGAACCTCATAACTGCTCTCATAGGCTTCACCTGGAAGCTGACTAAAACAGATAAAGAGACCGGAACCAAACATTGGAAGGAGCTAGGGACTCTTATGGAAGAGTTAGGGAAAGAATTCAGGGTCCCGTAGAAGATAGGGACTCCACAGGAAGACCAAGAGTCAACTAACCTGGACCATGGGGAGCTACCAAAGAAATGATCACCAACCAAAAAGCATACAGAAGGTGCAATATGACCTTTGGTACATATGGATCCAATGTGAAGATGAGTCTCCATGTGGGTCACCAAGCATGTGGAGCAGGGGCTATCCATAGAGCTGTAGACTATCGGTGGAAGCCCTTCACCAACTGACCAAATAGGAGAAGATGTGCTAACCAAGAAGAGAGTTGATAAGCCCGGGTGCTAGGATAACCAAAGGCCCTAACCTGCTCAGAGGAGAAGGGACGAGACTCTGAATGGTGAAGAGGTAGGGGGCAGCCTTTACCTTTTAAAATGAATAAATTAATAAACAAAAATAAATAAATAAGTGGATACAATAATAATAACAAACAGTAAAAACTAAATAGTAACTATTAAAGTAAAAAGAAAAGCAAAGTATGCCTCCTCACAATACGCAACCATAAGAAAATGGCAGGGCCAGGAAATAACTCATTCTGCTTTTATATTTTTGGTAAATCTGTATTTTATTTCACAGTGAATAAAGCTGTAATGTACACGTATACCTCGGCTTACGGACAACCCTGAATAGTGGTGAAATTTCTTACCTGATTACCCTGTTTTATATGAGAGGTTTCACAGTTTCACATAAATTCCTTTAAATTTGTAAATATTTAACTATTTACATTTATTACAAGCAGAAGCTTGGTTGAAGGATAGAAAAGTATCTGTGTTTATGAAAAACCACAATTATCTTCAAGTTTTACCAAAGATAGCAAATCAGTAGTATGGAAGATTCCCATGTGCTCCTGTACCTTTAAATTGCTATGAATACACATGGCCACCTTCAGTTACTGATCTATACTTTCCTCCCCATGATGTGGTCCCAGGTTTCTGGCAATGAAATTCAGATGCACTTTGTAAGCTCAATGGCCGAGGAGGGATCATTTAATACCTTTGCCAATTATTAAGCCTGCCTGCTCTCGGAGCAATCTCTTTTGTCTTCTAGTCTGGGGCCATAGCTCCACTCTCTACTGAGAGGCAAATTCAAGTCATGGTCCAAATAAAAATAAAACAGTGACATCTACTCCTGAGTAACTGCTGCCCACTGATAAGTTGAGCATGGTAAACTATTTAGAAGTAGGTTTGGCTAATTCTTCATTAGTTCACATGGGGTGAGGATGGTAATCTCTAGCAAAAGTGAAAGTTCTGGTTTATGTTTTGGTAGAAAAAGCAATTTCACATTTCTACTGGAAAGAGGACAGCAGCCAATTCATAACCTATTATAGGTCTGTGTTAGTCCAGCTCTTTTGTACTGTTGTTAATTATGATTATTAGTTGGTAAGTATGATTTAAGACATGTATTTTGTAAAACACAATTTTACCACTTTTATTGCTTGTTAGACTATTAATTCACATGGTATGATCAGAGGTGGGATCAGTGGGAACATTTGTAATGCTAAACAAGACCCGTCTAATATATATAAAGAAGTTAACTTTCAATAGAAACTGTTCAGCCCTGTCTTTGTGATGAATCTTTGAGCTTGTCAGACTTTTGCCTATCATATATCTTTTTATTGTATATTCTCTGAATTTACATTTCAAATGTTATCCCCTCTCCCCTCCTCCAATCCCCTCCTCCACTCAACTTGATTCCATGAAGTTTGACCCTCTTTACCTCGGTGCCCTGTCATTCCCCTATAATGGGAAAATTTGTCTTCATAGAACCAAAGGCCTCTTCTCCCATTGATGCCAGATACTGCTATCCTCTGCTACATATGCAACTGCAGCCATGTGTCTCTCCATGTGTGCTCACCGCTACCATGCCTCTTCTCTGGAGGCCTTGTTTCTATAGTTCATGGAAACTGTCAACATTTTATGCATGTGTGCTTTCTATCTAGAGGGGTGCTTAATGCTCGTGATGCGCAGCCATTACTTACCTTTAAAACTGCCGCAATGGTGAGTACAGACCATTTGTCCAAGTTAATCTGTTGTCCCATGAAAATCTTATCCCTCAGGTCCCAGAATGATCTTCCGGATTGGAACCTAATGATTTTGTTTGAAGTATGACCCTTTTTCTCAATAATTGAAAGCATATCCTGTGTAAAGACAAGCTTCTATTATTACAATCCAAACATGGGAAGCACAAATATGTCTTTTATTTTGAAGCATAGCCAATTTTGGATGCAGAGCTACAACTGAGAGGAATGAAGAAGACATTTAGCTTTTTTTTTTTTTTTTTTTTAGCTTCTGAATATATTTTTTTCCACAATCCCTTTTCTCGATTTAAAACATCATAGTTTTCTTAGAATCTTATGATCCTCAGGACTGAATCACACTTCTACTCCCTAAAGCATTTTATGAATGGTAATCTCTCATCTTTTTTCTTTTGTACTATGAATGTCTTTCTCAATCATGCCATTCTAAGTGACTTTGGGATATTTTTCTATCAGAGATCAAATCACTATTTAACCTCCTCTCTGTTCTGGCTTTTATTATGAATCCTAACATTTGTGGTTTTAAGAAAGCTTTTGTTTCACTATAGGTCTTAGTGTTTTATTTCCTTTATCTATAACTTATTTTTAATATCTATGTCTATAGATGCAGTTACATTTATGAGCCTAAGTAAATTTCATGATTCTTCCATGGTTCCGCACTGTAAAAATAATGACCACACACAGATTTACTTCATATTTTCTCTATTTTCAATTTATTACATGATTACAATTATTGTTAACAAAAAATTATGCTCTAAAATACCAAGGAACTGATAGTAATTCTCATGTCTGACATGATAAACTTTTTCATGTTCAGAATAAATTCCTGGCACAGACATATTTCAAAAATAGATGCTGGAGAGTAAATAAATATTTCCAATGGACTTATAGTAGCTTATTTAAAATATACTAAGTCATAGTGGGTGAAATTTACATATAGTTCACTAGGTTAAAAGATTAATGTAGTTCAAAGAACATGTATATCGAATTCATTGATAATAACAAATAAATGTCTATAGATATCTTTAATTATAAGATTGAGTAAATTCATGGGCAGTGCTTTAAAGGTAGATTCTACATTAATATGGAGTCATAACTGAGCAGAGAAAAATTGATAATTGGGGAGTCAGTGGAGGCACTTCAATAGATCCATTTCACACAACAAGCTGGTTGTTTTGGGTCTATGCTGAAACTAGTGCAAAATATGAAAATCCTATTAAGATCAAAACCTCAGGTGACAGCAGATGCTGGTGAGGATGTGAAGAAAGAGGAACACTCCTTGACTCTTGATTAGATTTAAGCTGGTACAAACACTCTGGAAATACGACTAGTGGTTCCTAAGAAAATTGAACATAGTACTACTTGAGGACCCAGCTATACCACTCCTGGGCATGTATCTAAAAGATGCTCCAACATACAATAAGAACACACACTCCACCATGTTCAACTTTTCATTAGTTGACTCAAAACTTTGGTGGGACTTATTTCTACCTTCAAAGAACTTTACCCTCATGAATAGGTTATCTATACATTCATCAGTTTGATGAAAAATTTACTTAAAACAAAGCTTCCCAGAAATTAGGTGAAATTGGACAGCTGTGGAAACCCAAAATGAAACTCACTAGTATCCGAGCAGGCAGAATTCCACCTTCGTAAGCACTAGAATAAAAGTTATCAAAAAGCGTGTTTTTCTTTGGTGCTGGTGGATTTTTAGAAGGTGCTGCCTGGGAGGAGGGTGCCTCATCTTTAGATCTCTCCAAATCTAAGAAAGAAGGGAAAGCATCGTTGGTTGTGATTGAAATCACTTAGCCTCTGCATGCCATTAGTGTTCTACAGCCTGCATGTCTTATGCATCACCACAAACACACAGAAAATACCTATTCAAAATCACAACTTCTATCTATATATTAGTTGCATTTTTCATAAGGCACTGGATATCTAGTTGCATATGGCCCATGATTCTGGAATAAACGGTAATCTCCTCTGTCTGCCTTGAAAGCTGTGCATTTAGGTGTTGGAGTCAAGACATAATACAGTACCAATCTTTTAGCCTACTGCATGAATTTTGACTGCACAACCTTGGAAACTGTAAATTAATGGCAGACTCTGCACTTCATAACACTCCCCTCACTGCACTTCTGTTAGAGCCCTCGGCTCTCCCGCCCTGAGCTAAGAGCTCACACCTGAGATCATAGTGTCTAGGGCTCCCGTATGGCTAAGTTATGCTGGACCTTAAGACCTGCAGAAAGAAAAGCATGATAGCACATGCCTTTATTCCCAGATCTCAGAAGCAGAGCCAAGAGGACCTCTGTGAGTTTGAGGTCTGCCTCTTCTACACAGGAATTTCAGAACAGCCAGGGCTTTAACACAGAGAAAACACAATTTGGTATAAAATTGCTAATCTATGTATTATACAGATATAAGTTAATATTCAACTTATCAAATTAAGTGACATATCCTTAATTTATTAATTGATTTCATTTCTGAGATTTACCTCTTGCATAATCCCAGGGCCATTGGAAAGGGGCACCAAAAATTGGAGGCACTTTCCCACAATGGGATACTATCGATACACACAGGTGAAGTTTTCCTTCACATGCTTAGGTAAATTCTTTATTGTCGTTTGTTAGAATTTATATTCTCAGTGGCAAATGATTCTACCTTTGAAGCTATTGAAGTAGAACAAGTATACACACCTGTCATGCCTCCAAACGGAAGAGGAGCAGCAAGATTTCTCAGCACTACATCATTGCCAGGGGTGCATGACTTCCCACCTGGGGAGCTGCTGAGTCCATGTTCTCTTTCTCTTATGTTCCCGATCTCTGATGGAGTATCCACAAAACATGAGGGCTTCACTCCACTTGGGTAAAAGAGTGATGTTTCATACTGAAATAAAACCACATCCTCTCCAAATATTTCTGGAGAGTTTTGGATCATAAATTTTACCAGAGCGATCTGTGAAAAACAGGGAAAGACAGAGGGTTTCTGTCATTTTTCATGGGTTCAATTCACATTTAATTATGAGTCTTGGCAGCTAAGAATATGTAGTTCAAAACTGAAAAAATGTCAGCGTTTACACATTTACTGGGGGATTTTTGATAGATGTTTCTGAAATAAGATGTTCAAGTGTGATCATCACAGCTCAGTATTATGTAAGAGGATGATTTCCAGTTTTCACATTGTGATGGCTACTATGTGGTACACACTGTCCACCTGAGTAACTGTGGTTGCCTGTGACACGTTCATGGCTGTGCATATTTCTAAGGATGCTATTAGAAAGGCACAACTAAAGAGGGAAGATGAACTCTGATGTGGGCACCATGCTACTGAATGTTCCCATGGCCTGACTAAAAATCAAGGGTCAGGCAAACCCTTCTGAGCAGAAACGTTCACGTGTCTCTGATGGCTCAGTGCAGATGCAAAAGTAACAGCTTGATTCTCAGGTTTATTATGTTGTGCGGCATTTGAAACAATGCCTATTTGGAAGAAATTGGATAGTTATGGATCTTCAATTGCAAGTTCTTTGGAACACTATCTTTTTCTTCTGGTATTTGATCCTATACAGTATGAGGAATATTTTTTTCTCAGTTTGGGTTTCCTCCAATATATTCTGGACAGGTCCAGGGGCAGTTGGTCAATTCATAATGAATCAGAAATTCAAATACTGAAAGTCAAAATAACCATTTTATCTCAATACCGTGTAAGTTTTGGTATTTTATTACAGCATTTGAAAGGCAGCTACTATAGAAAAGTAAACTCTAAACAAATTGTAACCAGCATCAAGAGGTCAAGGGTTTATGTAATCACACCAGCAGGAGTCCTAACAATCATATCTGATAAAAACAATCCAAATTTTATTGCCTTGATTTTCTTGGAAAGACCACTTTGAAAACAAGTAGAATTTTACACATTCCTCACTTATTTTGTCAGATCTTGATTGCTAACCTATTTCCCAGGATTATTGTCGCATTTCACAGTATCTGTTCTCACTGGGATAGTGTAAGGATATTGTAACCACAATGACAAAGACTGGGTCATTGGGCTCAAATGCCCATGGATCTTTTACTCTCTTAAAATGCACCAATGATTCTTTTGCTTCAGAAGGACACCATTTAAAGGTGTTCTTCTCTTACAAAATAAAACAACACTAAATCAAAAGCAATCAACAACAACAACAAAATAACACACACTCTCAGGATAATCCAGTATTCCTGTCTCCTTGTATAGGCTTATCAAAGCTAGGCTTAAAGTTAATTTCTAATTACCTTTCTTGTGATATCATTTGTCAGTCCATTGTGGTAGCTGGGAAGGCATAAGATATATGGTGCAATGGCCATAGACAGACGATAAGATGACATCTTAGTAACACGCGAATTTTTTTTAATTTGGTATAATATTCTAAAAAGTTGTATCAGAAGAGCTGCGTTTGATGGTGGTAGTTTTTCTAAAAGACTGAACAAAGAGACAGTTATTTTAAAACAAGTTTACTCAATTTGTAAACATGAACAAAGGGGGACTGAGTAATTGTATATTCTATATAGACCTCCATGAATAAAATGAAAGTAAGAATGTATGTTCAAAATATTTCTTGAAATATTTACCTAGAGTCAGGAGCAAAATGAAGAATTTAACAGGAATACAAAGCTAAGATTATAAGCATGGTCCACTGTGACTCCCCAAGTCACACTTCTGTTTGAAAATGCCTCCCATGTTTGTGAACTAATGAAACCCTTTTCTGTCAATTAGTATTTTGGTGAATATTTCTGTAATATATAATCTCTAATGTGTGTAAGCAAATATTACTTCATTTCATTGATGTTGTTCACACAATTTGCTTGTCATTACCTCTGCACTGCTGCTATTTTCTCCTTGTCATTGTCCTTTTCGTTTATTGCAAGCCATTGGTCATTTAACTTAGAAGTGAGCAGACTCCCTTTGATCTTTAAAAGAAATTCCTTATATAGAGAGAAAACATATTTTGCAGAAAACAGAAATTATGGAGATTACTCAAAACATAGTCAACTCTAAAATTTAGGTCAGATCAAACTTGCTTCACAGCTCTTAAACTTTCCCCTATTTAAAACAGTGACCTATATCTAGGTCCATTAAGTTTCCATTCAAAAGTAAAAAACAAAGAGCAGAATTTTAGAAGTTCCTCGATTACAGAAAAATCTCTAGCTCTACATGTCTCTCATGAACAGCTGAGCAAAGTAGGACTCATAAGAGATCAATACATCAGACCAAATACTATTTTCAAATGACAGGAATATACAGCATGGTAATGTAGATCATAGTAAATTACTATCTGATTTCTGAGGTGTAGAAAATCATGTTTATTACCGGAAGAATGGGATTCCATGAGGTCATGGCTCTTAGACAAGGTCCTATCACTGTTTTTCTAAACAAACATGATTCCCATGATTGCAAATATTTAAGCTAATAGTTAAAGATGATGTAGCCTTTACCTATATCTCAAAGAAGGTTCTCTTGGCAGTGGGTGAAGACTGTTACAGAAAACCACAGCTATTCAAGATATAGAGAAAGGAAATATCCTCTGTTTCTAAGCCCCACTGAGTACATATTACACACTAACTACTCATCCTTGGGCTCCAAATATTGGTTATAAGAGTCAAAAAGATTATACACTAGAGGATCATCAAATGGGATTTTATACTGGGCCTTTTAGAAATGTGTGGGAGGCTTCACTTTTATACTCCAGCAATATAACATGCTTGTTAAAACAGTTTCTAAAAAAATATCATCCATGTTAGCAACAGTAACGGGTTAGAAGAAATGTTGGGATTGAATTTAAATTTCAATTAAATAAAAATATAATTCATGGTGCTGAAGGTACAGCAGAGTGATTAAGAACACCTGTTTCCAATTCCATAAAGAACTGGGTTGGAATTTTGATGGGGATTGCATTGAATCTGTAGATTGCTTTTGGTAGGATGGCCATTTTTGAGATGTTGATTTTTCCAATCCATGAGCATGGGAGATTTTTCCATTTTCTGAGATCCTCCTCAATTTCTTTCTTTAGAGGTTTGAAGTTCTTGTCATATAGGTCCTTACTTGCTTAGTTAGAGTCACACCAAGGTATTTCATAGTTTTTGTAACGATTGTGAAGGGTACATTTTCCCTAATTTCTTTCTCCACATGTTTGCCCTTTGAGTACAGGAAGGCTACTGATTTGTTTGAGTTAATTTTGTATCCAGCCACTTTGCTGAACTTGTTTATCAGCTGTAGGAGTTCTCTGGTGGAATTTTTGGGGTCACTCAAGTACACTATCATGTCATCGGCAAAGAGTGATGTTTTTATCTCTTCCTTTCCGATTTGTATCTCCTTGATCTCCTTTTGCTGTCTAATTGCTCCAGCCAGGACTTCCAGTACCATGTTGAATAGGTAGAAGGAGAGTGGGCAGCCTTGTCGAGTCCCTGATTTTAGTGGGATTGCTTCAAGTTTCTCGCCATTATGTTTGATGTTGGCTGTTGGTTTGCTGTATATTGCTTTTATTATGTTTAAGTATGGGCCTTGGATTCCTGTTTTTTCCAGGACTTTTAACATGAAGGGGTGTTGGATTTTGTCAAATGCTTTCTCAGCATCTAGTGAGATGGCCATGTGATTTTGGTCTTTGAGTTTGTTTATATGGTGGATTACGTTGATGGATTTCCTTATGTTAAACCATCCCTGCATCCCAGGGATGAAGCCTACTTGGTCATGATGAATGATCGTTTTGATGTGTTCTTGTATTCGGTTTGCAAGGATTTTGTTGAGTATTTTTGCATCAATTTTCATAAGTGAGATTGGTCTGAAGTTCTCTTTCCTTGTAGGGTCTTTGTGTGGTTTAGGTATGAGTGTTATTGTAGCCTCAAAAAAAATGAGTTGGGTAATATTCCATCTGATTCTATCTTTTGGAATAGTTTGGTGAGTATTGGTGTTATATCCTCAATAAAAAGTCTGATAAAATTCTGCACTGAACCCGTCTGGACCTGGGCTTTTTTTGGTTGGGAGGTTTTTGATGACTTCTTCTATGTCTTTAGGTGTTATAGGGTTATTTAGATAGTTTACTTGGTCCTGGTTTAACTCTGGGACCTTGTATCTGTCTAGGAATTCATCCATTTCCTCCAGATTTTCCAATTTTGTGGAGTATAAGTTTTTGTAGTAGGATCTGATGATTCCTTGAATTTCCTCAGTTTAAGTTGTTATGTCCCCACTTTCCTTTCTGATTTTGTTAATTTGTATACTCTCTCTTTGCCCTCTAGTTAGTCTGGCTAGGGGTTTATCAATCTTGTTGATTTTCTCAAAGAACCAACTCTTGGTTTTGTTGATTTTTTCAATGGTTCTTTTTGTTTCTATTTGGTCTATTTCTGCCCTAATTTTGATTATTTCTTGCCATCTACTCTTTTTGGCTATATCTGCTTCCTTTTGTTCTAGGGCTTTTAGCTGTGCTGTCAGGTTGCTGATGTGAGCTCTCTCCAGTTTCTTTTTGGAAGCACTTAGGGCTATGAGTTTTCCTCTCAATACTGCTTTCATTGCATCCCATAGGTTTGGGTATGTTGTGTTTTCATTTTCGTTGAATTCTAGAAAGTCCATAATTTCTTTCTTTATTTCTTCTTTGACCCTGTTATCCTTTAACAGCGCATTGTTTAGATTCCATGTGTATGTGGGCTTTTTGTTGTCTTTGTTGTTGTTAAAGACCAGCCATAGACCATGGTGATCTGAGAGGATGCATGGGAGTATCTCTATTAGATGAGAAAGTAGGGAAAACCTTAGAACACATAGGTACAGGAGAAAATTTCCTGAACAAAACACCAATGGCTCAAGCTCTAAAGTCAAAGATTAACCAAGGGGACTTAATGAGATTGCAAAGTTTCTGTAAGGCTAAAGACATCGTCAAGAAAACAAAACGGCAACCAACAGAATGGGAAAAGATCTTTCCCAACACCACATCAGATAGAGGCCTAATATCCAAGGTGTACAAGGAACTCAAAAAGCCAGACACCAGAGAATCAAATAACCCTATTAAAAAATGGGGTACAGAGCTAAACAAAACGTTTTCAGTTGAGGAACACCGAATGGCCAAGAAACACCTGAGGAAGTGTTCTACATCCTTAGCCATCAGGGAAATGCAAATCAAAACAACCCTGAGATTCCACCTCACACCAGTCAGATTGGCCAAGATCCAAAACTCAGATGACAGCAGATGCTGGCGAGGCTGCGGAGAAAGAGGAACACTTCTCCACTGTTGGTGGGGTTGCAAGCTAATACAACCACTCTGGAAATTTGTCTGGCGATACCTCAGAAAATTGGATATAGTACTACCTGAAGACCCAGCTATTCCACTTCTGGGCATATACCCCAGAGACACTTTAATACACAACAAAGATATATGCACCACAATGTTCATAGCGGCTCTATTTATAATAGCCAGAAGCTGGAAGGAACCCAGATGTCCTCCAGAAGATGAATGGATACAAAAATTTTGGTACATATACACAATGGAATACTACTCAGCCACCAGAAACAATGACTTAACCAAATTCTTAAGAAAATGGCTGCATCTAGAGAATATCATCCTGAGTCAGATAACCCAGTCACAAAAGAACAGACATAATATGCAGTCACTGATAGTGGGATGCTAACCCCAGAGGCTTGTACTCCCCCAGAAACAACTCACAGACTGTATGAAGTCCAAGAAATAAAGAAAACAAAAAAATATACATATATTTACAAAACAAGAAGACTTTGACTATTTCCATGTTGCGTTTTGTTTTGCATGTACACTCTACGCTTATTGTAACTATTAGGTTTTCAATGCATACTGTCAAGCCCTTGAAAAAAATCAAGTACTGACTAAAAAAATATATTCACATGGTTTTATGTAAATATTACCTCAATGTCTGAAAAAACAGTACTGACAAAAATGTATAATTTTAAGCAAAAAATGTTTAAAATCTGTTTATTTATCTTTGTTTTGTAAAATAAAGTCGTTTAAAAAAAAGAACACCTGCTTCAGTCATGAGAACCTGCATTTGGGGACCAATGTTTTGTGAGACAAAGATAAGCAGATCATGAGATCATATCTGTCAGTATGGCAAAGAGACACATGAAGGAGTCAGTTAGTGTATACTGAGAAAGAGAAATCTCTCTCTCAGAAAAAAGGAGAAAGTGACAGAGAATGAAGAACATTGGTAATCAAATGCATTTGACTAGGCATATGTAACAGGTGACTCCCTTATGCATGTATGAAGTGACCCTCCACATGGCCACATGATAAATGTCAAATGAAAAGATACTTAGTTACATTACTGCTCATTCTGGCTGGATTTTTGTTTGGATCCCTTTCCCTTACGTTGGGAACAGCAGAGGAATCTTTGAGCTTATTAGATGTCTCTTTCACACATCTACTATCACTCAAGGGAATGTATGATGAAGAAGACTATTCATGTAGACCCAGAGGTTTCTTGAGGGTGAACAATGCAAGGATGCCCCCTACCTTTAAGATCCATGCCACATCATGCACTGATTTATTCCTTATATCCACTGCTCTTCCAGAATCCAAATCTCCCTTTAGAGTTTTAAATGATTTGTAATCGGGAGGTATTAAAAAAATATCCTCTGTCTTTGTCCCTTCTGTTTTTATAACAGACAGTATGTCCTGAGAGGAAGAAAGGGAAATACCTGTCACACTTCCTGCAGCACAGAGTACTGTATGCTCCTTGAGAACTAGACCAATGGTGTGCAAGGGTGAAGCATGAGGGATGGCACAGACAGAGAGGACCTGGAACTGGGGTCGTGCCTCAATCTTCTGTTGTACACATCCCACCCTTAGTTTAACCCTGAGATCAGGCAACGTTTCATTTTATCCAAAAATTTCCCCAGCAAATCTGATAAACCATGAAACCTACCAAAATTGATGTGGGAAATTTGCCTTCACAACAAATTGAACTCAGTTCTTGACCAAAAAGTTTTCCTCCCTCATTAACTCTTGGGACAGTGCATACTTCGTCCTTGTCGGGCACAGAACCCCTGTGGCAACATGATGTTATTACACAAGGTCTTTTCTTTGCATCTGAAGAGAAGATGAGATCATTACAGGAATAGTGTAATTTATACAGCTCTTTAAAAAAAAACACTTTAATACACAACAAAGATACATGCACCACAATGTTCAAAGCAGCTCTATTTATAATAGCTAGAAGCTGGAAAGAACCCAGATGTCCTTCAGTAGATGAATGGATATAAAAATTGTGGTACATTTACACAATGGAATACTACTCAGCCACCAGAAACAATGACTTAACCAAATTCTTAAGAAAATGGCTGCAACTAGAGAATATCATCCTGAGTAAGATAACCCAGTCACAAAAGAACAGACATAATATGCAGTTACTGATAGTGGGATGCTAACCCCAGAGGCTCGCACTGCCCCAGATATAACTCACAGACTGTGTGAAGTCCATGAAAAATGAAAATAAAACAAAACAACAACAAAAAAAATTTTGCTCAATCCTTACCCACCAAGAACACATTGACAAATTCCGGGTTACACCCTGTAGTACATGTACTGTTTGCTCATTGTAAAAAAAAAAAAAAAAAAAAAAAAAAAAAACTTTACACACCAAGAAAACTTTGACTATTTCCAGGTTACATCCTCTTTTACATGTACTTTATGCTCATTGTAACTAGTAAGATATTAATCACACTATCAAATCTTTAAGAAAAAAAAAACCAAGTACTGACAATATGTATTGTATACTTTTATGCAAAAATGCTTAAAATCTGTACATTTATCTTTGTTTTTTCAAATAAAGTTGTAAAAAATAAAAGAAGTAAAAAAAATAAACAAATTTCTATTGCATAGTATCCCTGTTTTCCTGGGTTAGTCATTCTGTAGTGCCTGTATCTCTTTTTTCCCCTATGCTCTACACTGTTATTAATTTTAGTGATGTATGTATGTTATGTTTTTGAAAAACAAGAACTTATAAGATAAAGGGGATAAGTAGGAGTAAATGGGGAATTCATGAAATTGTGCTAAGGAGACAAAAGATGTGCTCACACACTCTTAGGTGCAAATAGTGTTTTGTTATAACAGCTGATATTGTCTCTGGAACAAATGGAATTTTCTTCCTATAATCAAGGTTAGTCTTGATATCAGAATATAGAGATCTCAAGCTAGACATGGGGGCTATTGTTTTGTTTTTGGGATGTTTTCTATAGCACTCCTCCCACACACGAAAAAGACAATATGCACGAATATTTTATGCAAAATTGCAATGGGAACTGAAGTGGTTCTTGAAGGAATGTGCAGGACTCACTTTTCTGCTGGCTTTTTGCCGAGTCTCTGGGCTTTAAGATGAATTGCCCCTGTGTCTCCGAGTTTAGTTTTTCCACAAGCAGCCCAGGCAAGGTGGGAAAAGCTGTGCAAATGCTTGAGTTTGATTTATTTAAAGTATTTTGAACTCTGGTCATTATATCACACAGATATTCGTAGCCTATAAGGAGAAAATAAGAATATGAATTGAAACTAATAGTGATGAGTGTGCGCAACCCTTCCAAGAGGATTTAGTATGAACTGCTGCATTTTTTATCTATTCTTTTTCTGAATAATATGGACTGTACTCCACAAGCATTAAGAGACTTACATGGACATTATGATAAACTAAGTATGTTTAAGCTTAGAACTCTAAAATTGAGAAAAATCTCAACTTGTCATTTTATTAAACCAACCAGAGCATTTGTATTTCAGAATTTTTCTGTGTTCTACTCTGATAGTGTAAAGACCTATCTGTCAGAGTCTTGATGTCTAAGAATTTTAAATTGTAAGTAATGGACTTATGTAGCTTTATATTAATAAATTTAAATATTTCCTACTGTAGATATCTATCTATCTATCTATCTATATATATATCTATCAATCTATCTACCTTTTCATATAGTTTGGAAATTGGCAGTCTATAAACAATTCTATTAACCATACCAAGCAATTCTGTGTCCTGCATTTTTTCTCTTATGATGATGGATACACTAATAAAGAGGCCATTTCCTTTAACATTATGCAGGGTTTATTGGAATCAGGGAAGTAGAATGGCCCCTGTTCCTGCCACTGCTGTTTTCCTTGACAAAGGTCAGGTTGATGCTGTATGCTGTGAAAACACATGAGGCCTTCTGGACTCACATTATCATTTTTGATTCTAGTTGGGGATATGAAACTGGGAGAATGTGGCCTAATAATAAGGCAGGATGAAGTTGAGTATATAGACAACATTTTTCAGCACAATATATACATTATAATCTGAGGATTAAGAAAAGTCAGCAGAGGAAAGTGTACAACTCCCAATCTAGATGAGACTAAACATGTTTCTCCATAGAGGCCTATGAACAACAATAGTTGAAGTAAACGCTTTCCTTTCTGCTACTACTACGGAGGGCATAAAAACACATTCAAAGAATAATTCAGTATCTTTAAGGAAACTGCTGTCACAAAACTGTGTGTGTGTGTGTGTGTGTGTATGTGTGTGTGTGTGTGTGTGTTTGCTTGTGTGTGAGGATTTCTCATAAGAGCAAAGAATAATTCCTTTCCCACTATACCATTTTTAGACTGTTTTGAAAAATCGTGACTCTGGGCCAGAATTACAATTAAACAAATTGGAATTAAATCCAGGTATTGATATGCTCTCTCCTGTTTTCAGCTATTTATTCTCTAATGAAATATTAGCAAGTATTTCCTGTGTTGTGTATGTGGTTTTTCAGGAAATATGAAATGTTGGATTTTCCACTTCTGATGAACCACCTATATGATGAAGTCTTGGTTTACATTTTCTTCTGACACAGAACGTCAGTGCTACAATCACAACAAGATTTACATCAACATTGAGATGAAAGGACTCCAGGCTCCTCCAAA
>NW_027667991.1:775000-902000 GCF_963924665.1 Micromys minutus
CATTTTTTTACAGGACTCTCCTGCTCTTTTCTGTACTGAGGTCACATCTGGTTTGATCAAGCTACTGAGCGATCTTCTGATTTATGTCACTGATTCTAAATAACTTTCATACTACATTTTTCTCTTTAATTACTCTTTTGCATAACATTGAAAGTCATCAGATCAAATTGTGTGGTGAACATTATACACATCTTTGTACATTTAGTGGATTTTTAAGTGTGACGTGTTAGAATATTGTATCTAGGTATATTTTATATCGTTTAGAATTTATAAGACAGACACATGGTAATCCTCTGAGAGACATTTCATTCTGCTTTACGGTAGGAATGGATTTCAATAAACTGCATCCTACGTAACAGTTAAATTCCTTTATGTACAAAATGCAATAGTAAATAGAACAATAATATAAGTATTATTTAATAGTTATGTGTGTAACTTAATAATAAAACTACTATATAGTATATGTGAGTTGAGAAGATTATCCTAAGCATTGCACACACAAACACACACACACACACACACACACACACAGAGAGAGAGAGAGAGAGAGAGAGAGAGAGAGACAGAGAGAGAGAGAGAGAGAGAGAGAGAGAGAGAGAGAGAGCAAGGGAGAGAGAAAGGGAGGGATGGAGGGAGGCAGAGGGAGGGAGGAAGAAACAGACAGACAGAGACGGAGAGAAGAACAAAGATCTTGTTGGCTTTAAGACTGGCATAGTTTAAACCATGTGTGTGCATAGGACCAATGAGTCTTACTTTATTACAATGTCTTAGTTGTCTAATGATAGTAATAGTATAGCTTAATACCATTGGGCTTTGAGTTTCATTTCTATAGAAACTTATAGAAATATGTCAAGAAAAAATCCCTGTCAAGACTATATTTTATCTTAAATGCCTTTAGTTCCAAAAGCAGAAGATTTAAAAATAAGATTTGTAAGTGTATCATAATCAAGTTTCGTTTGTATTATGTATATGCTTACACATTTGCACATATGTGGATCTTAAAAGTAAAATTCAATTGTAATTCAAAGTAACTTGAAAATAACTTACAGGCTTTTGTATCATTGGTAGCAATTTCTCAATTATGTCATTTACTGTATCGATGTTTCTTGCAGCTACACGTAAAGGCTATGAAAGAGATAGGGAAGAAGGTTTTAAAATAACTTTGAAGCTCATTATTACAAAGTTAGTTATTGTCTAATATTACTTACAATCTACAATCTGAAATGACAACTCTAATATAGAACAAATATCTTATTTTCTTCCCTTGAGAAGGGAAGACAGTGTCTGATAGTGGGATGCTAATCCCAGAGGCTCCCACTGCCCCAGAAACAACTCACAGACTGTATGAAGTCCAAGAAATAAAGAAAACAAAATTAAACAAAACAAAAAAATCTTTATACAACAAGAAAACTTTGACTATTTCCATGTTACATTTTGTTTTACATGTACTTTATGCTCATTGTAACTATTAAGTTTTCAATGCATACTATCAAACCTTTAAAAATATCAAGTACTGACTAAAAATATATTCATACAGTTTTATGTAAAAATTATTTTAAAATCTGAAAAAAGTACTGACAAAAATGTATTGTATAATTTTATGCAAAAAATGCTTAAAATCTGTACATTTATCTTTGTTTTGTAAAATAAAGTTGTTAAAAAAACAAAGTTAGTTTTTGTCTAATATTACTTAAAATCTACAATCTGAAATGACAACTCTAATATAGAACAAACATCTTATTTTCTTCCCTTGAGATAACTCTGGAAGACTGCCATTCTAAAATAATCAGCACAAAATTAACTGCGTGTGTATTGGTATTCAAACATAACTGTAACATGTGGTGTATGATGAAGGATGACTTGGCATGAGTGCAGGAGCTCAGTGCTCTGATTTTTCTTTCATTATAGCAGTGGAATGGCAGGGAGGAGGCTTGGTTAAAATAGGGCACAGCCCTTTGCTTCCTATCTAGACTTCCAATATTTGACAGCCTTACTTTCATATACAGCATGTATACAGTTCTAGGGAAATCGGGATAAATAGCAGCAATTAGAAAAGAAAACAAAATAAAAAACAAACAAAAATGAAGATTAGTAAGACAAAACAAACAAAAGTTGAGTGAGAACTCTATGTCCTTCTCTGTGTATAGTTAGATTATAGGTATACAGTACAGAAATCTGTAATTGTGATAGAAGGAGGAACCCAAATGAATAATATAGATATATCCATCACTTAATAATCCCAAGACAAAGCAAGGTGCTGTGTTTTATTAGCTCTCTATTATCTCTCACAGAGACCTGACCTAGGAAGACAGTAAGGAGAAAGTAGCATGAAATTAGATGATAAGAATCTGAGATAATACCACTGATATATGAGAATTTAATATGTTACCATAGCATATCACAGTGAGTAGACAGGTATATCCTCATGAGGATATTTTCTATAGCATTAGTTATCTGCAATATGTGTTATAAGTGTCTAGGAAACAATCCCTTAAATAATAAACATACCACAAGTACCTCCTCGCTATCCGTAACAACCACCTTGAACCAAGACCAAAGGAAACCACTTCATAAGCCACCTCTTTCACAGATTCTTAATTTAGTATCTTCTATCTCCTGGGTATAACCTACTGCCCTGAAAATCACCATGTGTGTGTGTTATATATGTGTGGATGTATGTTTATGTGTTTGTGTGTGTGTCTGTGTGTTCATATCTGTGAGCAATACTGAGCATCTGCCACAGATGAAATCAAGTAGCAGAGGCAAGAGAACATTTCCTTACAGGAC
Source organism: Micromys minutus (assembly GCF_963924665.1). NCBI lineage: Eukaryota > Metazoa > Chordata > Mammalia > Rodentia > Muridae > Micromys > Micromys minutus. The sequence continues at coordinate 777,788 of NW_027667991.1, forward strand.
TCTCCTGCTCTTTTCTGTACTGAGGTCACATCTGGTTTGACCAAGCTACTGAGCGATCTCCTGATTTATGTCACTGATTCTAAATAACTTTCATACTACATTTTTCTCTTTAATTACTCTTTTGCATAACATTGAAAGTCATCAGATCAAATTGTGTGGTGAACATTATACACATCTTTGTACGTTTAGTGGATTTTTAAGTGTGACATGTTAGAATATTGACTCTAGGTATATTTTATATCATTTAAAATTTATAAGACAGACACACGGTAATCCTTTGAGAGACATTTCATTCTGCTTTACAGTAGGAATGGATTTCAATAAACTGCATCCTACGTAACAGTTAAATTTCTTATAGGTACTAAATGCAATAGTAAATAGAACAATAATATAAGTATTCTTTAAGTTATGTGTTTAACTTAATAATAAAACTACTATATATTATATGTGAGTTGAGGAGATTATCCTAAGCATTACACACACACACACACACACAGAGAGAGAGAGAGAGAGAGAGAGAGAGAGAGAGAGAGAGAGAGAGAGAGAGAGAGAGCAATGGTAAGTTAATAAAAATGATTTCTCAACCGAAGTAACATGAAAAAATATCTTTATGCCTAAAATATTCAAATAAATACAAGGATAAAAAGCCATGATTATGTAGCTGGCCTTCATAAGCAGGTTTAAAAATGCAAAGACACACTAAAGAGCAGAGGACAGAGGAAAACAGAAAAATGTAATAAAACATGGAGATGTGGAGAGCAAATTGGTTCTTGATAATATTTCACTTTGTCTATGATTTGTCTATGATTATCTTATATAATAACAAGTAGCTGAAAAAATCAGATGCAGATATTTGACTCCAACCAATTAACAGAAGTTGTTGACCCCTGTGGTTGAATTAGGGAAAAGCTGCTGACCCCTGTGGTTGAATTAGGGAGAAGCTGGAGGAAGCTGAGGAGAAGGGTGACCCTGTAAGAGGACCAAAAGTCTCAATTAACCTGGACTTCTAAGACCTCTGTCACTGGATCAGCAGACAGGAAGCATACACCAGTTGATATGAGGACCACAACACATATACAACAGAGGTCTGTGTTCAGTCAGAGAAGATGCACAAAACCCTTAAGAGGCTGGAGGCCCTGCCCTAGGATTTTAGAAGATTGGTAGGGGTAGGGTGGGGACATTCTTGTGGAGAAAAGGGGGAGGGAGGAAGTATGTATGGCATGTGGAACAGTAGGAGGGTGGACTGGGAGAGGAATAAAATCTTGAGTGTAAAAAATAAATTATAAAAATAAAGTAAAATAAAACAATCATTTTGATTAGACAGAAATATTTTAAAATAAATAATAGTGGAACAACACTTAACTTTATATATAATCAGTAAGAACTCAAGCAGTTTAATTCTAATAACTATACTTGACATGGAAATGGATGCTATTGCAACTACCTGACTGAAAATTCAGTCACTTAAGAAAAAATATTTTCTCTTTTTTTTTGTTACTTTAGTATGTGGATCAATCTTGCTTCATGTGCTTTCAATATATCACACATAAAAGACATGTTTGTGCATGCCTTACACATAAAGTTTTTATATATGTAAATGCTTCCTATCTCTGCCCCCCACCCTCCTATGTCTCCATCTTCCATCACTCTGCAAACTGCCTGTCTCTCTGCTAGTCAGGAACTTGAAATACCAGTTTTGGTTTGTGTTAACATACACTGTCACAGCATGGGATGTCCTCAGTGAGAATCTGCAGTGAGAATGTGTTGTTCATACTCTTCTTGGCTTCATTAATACACCTGCTCAAATGTAATAACAACATACGATATAGCAAAATTAATTGGCTAGTAGCTCATTTTAAGCTAATTACTTAATATTTTATAACTACCAATTTTATAAGTGCCATCTTAGTGTTAAATGCAAGACAATCATTTAGCAATATGTATTATTGGATTAGAACATATTTTAAAAATATTTCAGAACCAAAGACTTGGTCAGGAACATTGACCTGTGCCTCAGAACTTTTTCTTTGCAAAGTTGTCAACTGGACTATATCTGAAATGAACTTCAGTCCAAAGATAGAAAGCAGACCTGTGATCCAGATCTTGAGGTTGGAAAACACAGGCTTCTGACTTGGACCTTGACATGGAGATCTGGAAGCATTGTGGTCATGAAAACCTTAGGCCCAGGCAAGGAACAACACACTAACCATTAATTCCTAGAGACTGAGGAAAGTGGATCTCTGAGTTTAAGGTCAGCCTGGGACAAAGCAAGCTCATGATGTAGGCTGGGTAGTACATGCCTTTAATCTGAGCCACACCTTCTGCTGGAGGCCTACATTGGAAGAAGACTCACTCTTCTTTGTCTGGTTGTACTTATTTGCCAGGATATCTGTAGCTATCTACTTCTTCAGGATTCCAGAATCTACAGAAGCTCAGGTGACACAAACCACCCTCAGCAATGAACTTTTTTTACTAGAGTTTTTTGACTTCCCATATACAGCTGCCCATCGTGGGGTTAGTTGGACTGCAGATCTTACATTATTACAGTTAATTATCTTAATATAATGACATAGTCCAAAAGTTCGGTGGCTCTAGAGAAAGTTCTGTGACAAATTCACCAGAGAAAGCAAAAATCTACTTGACTTCCAAGTAGGAGGTAGCAGATAGGTTCAATATACATGGTAGAGCAACACCTATGGAGTGGACTTTAAATAAAGAGTAACAAGTACCATTTACTGCAATATAAAGAGGAGGCAATGAATGAAGAACTTTCTCAAAAAGAAATGAAATATGTGGTAGACAAGAGAATCTAAAGCACCATCCAGTGAACATCTAATTAACAACATATTTGAAGATAGTCTACCTCATATATTTTTAATATAGAAATGAAGCACAAACTGCAATTCTCATATCAGTATGGAGTTAAAGTAGAATCACAAGTAAAATACCTTTTGATAAAATAGTACCATTTCTCTTTCTGTTCTTTCGAACTGTAATGTCAAAAGTGAAAAAACAAAATTAGAGTCTTGACATCGCTAAAACTTTTAAGATTATTTCTCATAAAATTATAATAACCCAATGCCATCATAAGGGGGCAGGTTTAGAGGATATTCTCCATAGGAGTGCCATTCTGAATGACATGTTTCACTGGAACACTTGTATGACAGGAAGCTGAATATACTGTGGTAGCTAATTGGGAATGTCAAGATTGACTATTTTCAAAGAGCTGTGTGACTATGACTGGGCCAAATTGACTCCTAGCTTTAGTTTAATATAAAAAAGGATAGTTAAGACAGTGTCTTCTTAGCGTGAGGTCATGTTCACATAGAAAGGTGTCTTTATTCAAACTAAACCACATCTAAGGTATATGACTTTGGTATGACCATACCTAACCCAGGGCGAACACATTTTAAGAAAAGAACAGTAGTATTAATTTCCTCCTGTGAATTGCAGAATTGGCATACAAGACAGGAAGACCCAGAAACCAGTGCTTCATCTCTGAGAGTCATCGGATTAACTCTCCTGATAGAAATTAATGATGCATCTGCCACTATTCCACTGTAGAATTTAATACTCTAAGGTAAGCTAAAGAAAAATTCACAATGGTAACATTTTATAACTATAATTTCAATTTTGAATGAGTTAGAATTCACTGATATTTGATACATTTTCTGTCTTAAAGTCATCAACATTATCTGGTTGATCAATTGTTTTGTTATCTAAACAGCAATCATTACCCAGTACACTATTCCTCTACCCCATGCTCACAACCCTAGGTCAGGTATTGTTTTCTCTTTCTGAAATTAATTATAGATGCTGCAAAGATCTTTCATGGCAGAAGTTTCTTCTCACCTTTGCCATGTTTCTAACATCCATAAGTCAAGCTGAATATTTGTATTGATATCCTCGGTGACTTCCTGTGGAATTATAAGCTGATTGTTGCCCAAAGACTGGTGCATTTATATTTTTAACTTTAACTGCGCACCTCACTCACTGTATACTCTGCTTACAAAAATATTTTTCTGGAGTGTGGATTATATCTGTGCTCCTTTACCACACCCATATATACATATACATATGCATATATATATCACATCTAATATCACTAAAATAAAAAGTGGCATAGCAGGAAACCTCATAGGTACTTGATTATGTGTAGGGGATGGCTCTGATACTTTGATTAGGAAGCTACTTGAGAACACCGAAGATCCTATTACCCAATGATTATTTGTCAATAAAGATGCTAAGGGCAATGACCTAGATGGAATAGGCAGGACTTACAGGTTTAATACAGAAAGTCTAGCAGACACGGGGGAGGAGAAAAAAATTGCCATGATACAGAGGGAAAAAATGTCACAAGCTATTTGGTGTCTAAGGCAGATTGGCCATTGACTGCTTCCTTAACTGGCTTGGGGTAGCAGCCAGGAGATTAGAAACATAATTAAGCAGAGGTTAGATTTAGCATGCTAAGCTAGGATTAATGTGACTGATCAAACGAAGTTGAGGGCAGATTCACAGGTGCTGAGCTGGGGGTAAAAAGAAGGAAGGCTGAGAAGATCCTGACCATTGAGCTAAAGCATATCAACATTGGCTAATGTGTGTGTGTGTGTGTGTGTGTGTGTGTGTGTGTGTACCATTTTCGGATCAGTTGGAACCTTTTTTTTTTTTTTTTTTGACCTTTATCCTTGTCAGTTGACCATTAGTCACCAGTTATATTCTGCTAGGCAGGCATTCAAATACTTGAGCATTCTACTAGTAACTATTTTTATCTATTAAATTAAATGCTCTTTATTACAGAAATTAACCGAGTAGTATTGAAGGTATTGTTCAAATTAAATTATACTATGTAGCGTTATTAGAGAGAAATGAATTTGTGTTCTTTGAAAACCTAGACAATGCCAGACATTATAGGAAAAAGAATGTGTAGGATGTGGCAAGTCCTTGCTTTGAGCACATCCTTCTTAGTAGGCAATGTACCTCGGTTGTGCTCCAAGATTCCTTAGGAGTCCTGATGAACATCACAGATCAAAAACTCATATACTAATACATCTAAAATGTATGTTGTGGAAAATGTAGACAAACTAGGGTCATCACAGATGGGGGAATTGTGAGTCGGTAGCCTATATACAATGAGACTAAAATAAATTATATTGCAAACATTCTGGTTAATTGGTTTAACCTGTGAACTATCATGCATTATATTTGCACAGTTTATCTAACTGTTGTCAGTACAGGTCCAAACTGTAGGTCTTACCGAAAGGTGGCCAAAAAGTTCCCATTGGGCCACAACAGGAAAATAGTTTTGCAAGTACAGGTTGTGTTGTTCTTGATTAGATCTACATCATCCTTGGCACACAGGTAATTCAGTGGGATGATACATTTGATCTTAAACTTTTTCTTTTTTCTAGAAAGCGAATAAACATCTCTGTTAGTGTGATTTGCGTTGTGGTTGTAATTGCTTAAAGAAATACCCAGTTCTTCCCCAGAGCAGAGCATCACTCCACCCTTCCATCACTCAGCAGGCGTCAAGCCATGGGAGATGGAATTCAACAAAGCATGTGAGGAAAAGTCACTGCATGCAAGCTTCTCCCTGGTCACAAATAAACATAGCCTGAATGTTTTATGATTGGACATTGCTTAGAATGACTATACTATGAATACACACACACACACACACACACACACACACACACACTCGCACGCATGAACACATACACACACACATATATATGCGTGTGTGTGTTTGTGTCTGTGTGTGTGTGGTGTGTGGAATATACGTACATATATATATATATATATACAAATACATATACATATACATATATATATATATATATATATATATATATATATATATATGGCATTTTATAAAGGCCAAGTGATTCAAATATTTTTTCCTTAATTTTGTTAAATAGTAACCATTATTCTTAATGTCCATAGTTATACAAAAAATATTAGTTAAAATACTACTTAAATTTTTGTACTTTAATTAATTACATTTAATAATCTTTTCAAAATAAATGATATACAAATATTGTTTAACTCAATAAAATTCATTTTCTATTGTTATCTGTATACTAGGAAGTCACAAAAGCTCACTACAGTGGCTGTTTTAGTAAATGCATAGCGCTTATTTTATACAAGTAAACAAACAGATTTATCCCAATAATTTTAAAAAATAATTAGAAATTTGTCTTCCTATCAAGCATTCTGATCTTATCAAAGTTTTTGTACAAAACAATAATCTTCGAGGCATGAATTTTCTTCTTTCATTATTCCATTTATGTGGAGTTTGTCCTTTGAGAAATTCACATACATACACAATGTACTCTCATTACTTTTTGTTTCTCTCTCCTTTCCATTCTTCTGTTGAGTGAATCCTTCACAGATTTGTGACTGTCCAATTATTTTATAATAGACTGAATTTTACCTCTCTCTCTCTCTCTCTCTCTCTCTCTCTCTGTGTGTGTGTGTGTGTGTGTGTGTGTGTGTGTGTGTGTGTGTGTGAGTGAGAGAGTGAACTTGGGGATGTAAATATTCACTGGATACTGTGAAAAACTGAACTGTGAAAAACAGTACAGAACTGAAGGTACTGACATTCCCTCTGCCTAAGATACAGAAGACAATATGACAGAAGTGTAAGACTTGATTCAGAAATAATTTATGTAAGTAATTCCCTAGAGTCATACAGAAACAGCTAAAGATGCGTGCAGCTAACCATCAGACTGAAATGGGGTCCCCAATGAAGGAGCTAGTGAAAGGACTGAAGTAGCTGAAAGGCTCTGTACCCCCATGGGAAGAATAACATTATCAACCAACCATACTGGCAAGAATTCCCAGGGACTAAAACACCAACCAGTGAGCACACATGGAGAGACTCATGGTTCCAGTTTATGTAGCAGAGAACAGCATTGTTGGCATCAATGGGAAAAGAGGCCTTTGGTCAAGTGAGGGTGAGTTTCCCAGTGTAGGGGAATGCCAAGGCACTGAGGTAGAGAGGTGGTTGTAAGAGGGAAACAAGCGAATAGGGAGGGTGGATGTGAGTAGGTGAAAGAAGAATAACATTTGAAATGTTGATACAGAGAATATTCATTAACAACAAAAATAGGAAAAAAATCACTCAATCTTCCAATGAAATGCTGTCTCTCAATATCTGTGATAGTTGGTAGGCAGTGGAAAAGAAAAAGCTCTTTGATAAATACAGCTAGAGATTCAGTAGGGCCTGCCAACTTCATTTCTTTTTGAGTATTCTAGAAAATGATAAGACATATACATGCAAACTCTGGATGCAAATGCATGTAAATTTTTGTTTTTTTCTGTTCTTATTCATCATAATTATAAGCAAGTAAAGAATAGTGGTCCACAGCTATACTATTAGCACTCATGAAGTAATGGGTGTGCAAAGAGACTATCGATAGCCTATGATCCACAACAAGAATTTGTCCAAAGAGAAGGTGGAGAAAGGAAGATGAGTAGAGGAGACAGAACAGCAATGTGTTAAATAAATCAAATAGAGCATAGCCATGTTATGAATATTAATTGTCAATTAAAAAGGAAGTATGTATGTTTCATTATAACATGAGTGAATAAAAAAATTGCTATATTGAATGAAATAGCTCCTCACACACACACCAAAAAAAAAAAAAAAAAAAAAAAAAGAAAAAGAACATATTTTATTTTTATACAAAAAGACCTAATTAAAGTGTAGGATATCATAGAAAAGAATGCATGTTGTGTATACTCACAGGTTATTAGATATAACCAACACATCATTAAATAAAGAGAGATGTCTTTTCTTTCTTTTTCTGCCACTCGTGAGTTCCACGGGGCCTTGGCAAATCAAGGTTCGGAGATTCTCTCCCATTCGTTCCTTCTCAAGGATTTCCAGTTAGACAAAATAAGAAATCTCCTGGTACAGGCTTCCACCTAACAGAACAAATATTCACTGCATGAGTTTTAAGAGCAGTAGTGTTCATACTTAATTTGAAGGGGTTCATGATATTAAAATAGAAATAAAGTTGAAAGAGAACATCTGAGAATTATTATATCAACATTTATAATGATAACAGCTAATTCAAGGTATACATGTGTGAAATTCAAAACTAAAAATGTGATATTAAAAGATAATTGTAACTAAACATAAATGATATGTTTATGGAAAATATGTTAGGTAATTAAAAAATTAACCGTACTTAAAATTTTCAGACAGCTTTTGTGCATTTTACAGTCTCCACTGATATTCCAGTATCTCTCCAAACCTCTCCATTTACTGTACTATGCTAACTATCAAAGCCCCTCTCCATCATTATGATTGCAAAGTTACTGCTACTCAAGTTCTCCCCATTTTTATCTCCTGATATTCTTCCATCCTCATTGCACAGTGGTGGCCATAACAAAACTGTTTATTTTTTTTCATTACACTCCATATTTAGTCCCTTTGTGGTCCAACCTCCTACTGTTCCAGATCCCATACATCTTCCCAGAACCCATGTTTACACTAGGATGTCCTCACTCCACTTTCCCAACCAGATCTAAACTCCTGGGGCCAAATCTGTTTTTCTCTACTCCGAAGTCTTCCACCTGCCTCTGAACATGTTTCCTCTTTTATCCAAAATAAAAATCTTCCCTTGTAATAATGGAGTGAGTAATCTTCTGTAGGTTTCTTTACTGTGACCTGCTCATACAAATAGAAATTTTTGACATATTTCCTCTAAATAAATATAATTCTGCCGAAAACTTATTGAACCTTTCAAAGACTAGGGGAAGCGGCACCGAATTTTTACTTAGAAAGCATTTAGTATCACTGTGAAATAGAGTCAGGAGAAATGGCAGCCAATATTGTCATCACATGCTTCAACATAATATAAAGACATGTTAAACATAATACCAACTCATTATAGCAATAAACAAAATTGAAAGTAAATAAATATGCCTGAAAAGCAGTTCCTGTATAATCTGAATTAATATTCTAATACTTTAAATAGATTCCAAACAGCACAATATGTGTTGGAAAATATAACAATTTAAAGAAAACTAGATACTTCTGAGAAGTGGGTTTAACCAAACAGTGTGACTAGATGATTAAAAAAATTGTATTCATGTTTGTAAAAACAATTGGGTTGCATATAAAATAATCTTCACTCATAAGTAGAACAGATTTTTAAGGTTTACAGAAAATGTTCTCATGTAGGCTCAAAGCATATCTCCCCTCACATAATATTGTTGTTTATAGAGAAGATTTGTAATGAATATGCATACATGATTGCCTTTTCAAGAAACCATTGCTGAGTTGAGAGTTAGTTCATAGGATCTGAAGGAATCAAGACAGAACATTTTCTGATATCGTTTGTCTATCATGAGAATCAAATGAATTCTAAAAGTACCTTTTCCGTGGAGCCTGGAAAGGAGAAGTTCTCAATGAACTTGAACTTGATTTATCTTTCCTACCACTGCACACCAAACTGGTGACTGCAGTTGTCAGACAAACCACTGAAGTCTGAGGCTTTAGTGGTTGTCAGGAAACAGGTCTATTGTGATGTCACTAGTCTGAGGTTCATGCCTGGTGACATGGTGGCACATCCAGTGCCTCACCTCATACCTAGTGACTCTCAAAATTATTTTTATAGTAATTGTTGAACTGTAAATCTTGTAAGAAATAACATTTTCACAACCATATACATGCACGTGAAAGTTACATTTTATAGGCAATAGAAATTAGAGACTGATGGATGGATGATAGATCAATAGACCGACAAACTACTATGTTGGTGTTTTCTTTACCCTAACCATGCAATTAGAATATTGAAACATGTATTATGTGAAAATGACACTGTCTAAAACATATGATAGATCTTTCAAAAATTATGTAGAAAGAGGGGAGTTTTTATGTAGAAAGCATTTAAGATATATGAGATGCAAAGAATCAGAAAAACAGCAACCGAAAGTTATCATCACACACATCAAGCAACAAAGATATTTTACAAAACAATACCAACTCATTTTTATGATATTCAGTATTTAAATATTAAATGAACATGCTTGGAAAATGATTTTGTTCTATCTGAATGAACATTTAACTACTTAAAAATTTTTATAAACATACCATATGTAGAAACAAAAACAATTTGCAGATAACCAGAGTGTTTCTGCCGGGCTATAGGAGGTGGCCTCTTCATTTTGCATATCCCCAAATGTAGTGAGTCACAGTTAAGGTCACAGTCTTTGATTATTGTGTGGAAACCTTGTTCCAGGTCTCTCTCATCCTGCAGAAGCCTGCCATCTTCTTATCCTTGTCTGTTGCAAATATCTATTCATGTTCATGGCCACCTAGAGATCTCTCCTGACCTTCCCTAACCTGTCCATAAACCCATATTCTCCATCCCACTCAGTTTCCTCCCTCCATCTGCCTGTTATGACTTTCTTATTTCCCCTTCTAAGGGAGATCAAAGCTTGAGCTTTCCTTCTTGTTTAACTTCCTTGGGTCTGTGAAGTGTAACATGGTATAGTTAATCTATCCACTTATAAGTGAGTCCATACCATGCATGTCCTTTTGGGCCTGGGTTACCCCATTTGTATGCATACTTCATGATATCCTTGTATTTAATAGCTGAATTCTATTTCATTGTGTAGATGTACATATTTTCTGTTTGCTTTTATATTTTGTTGTTTGTTTTATCTATTCTTCTGTTCAGGGGCACGTAGATCTATTTCAGTTTCTGGCTAACAAATAAAGCTGCTATGAATATATTTAAGCAAGTATCTTTCTGGAATGTTGGAGCAACATTTGGGTATGTGCCCAGGAGTGGTATAGCTCGGTCTTGAGATATAACTATCCCTAGGTTTCTGAGAAAACTCCTAAGTTGATTTGCAAAGTGGTATTACCAGAATACACTCCTAACCGTGAAGAAGTGCTCCCCTTCCTCCTCCTCCTTTTCTGCATTTTCCATTTCTTGAGTTTTTGACCTTTGCCTTGCTGATGGATTTAAGGTGGAATGTCAGAGGTGTTTTGATTTGCTTTTTCTTGATGTCTAAGGACGTTGAATATTGCTTTAAGTGCTTCTCAGACACTCAAGAGTCCTCTGCTGAGAATTCTCTATAACAGAATGCTCTGATAACAGAACACTGTCCCGTAAGAGTCGGGGCGGGAGCTGTGCCTAGCCTTTGTTCCTGTGCTGAAGGGTATGCTGTTTTTCTGTAGATTACAAGAGTGAGCACTCTCAGACTCCGATAAGCGGAGTCCCCCATTTTAAAATTGGGTTATTTGGGTTGTAGGTATTTAACTTCTTGAATTTTGTTGTAAATCTTGGGTATCAGCCCTCTGTCAGATGTAGGGTGGTACAGATATTTTCTTTATCTGTAGGTTGCTGATTTGTCCTATTGACAGTGTACTTTGCCTTAAGGAAACTTTCTTGTTTCCTGGGACAAGTTATTCAGGTGTGAAGTATGGTCTCATACCTCAGGCCATTGGTGTTCAGGAAATAGTCTCCTGTACAAATGTTTTAAATGGAATTTGTCACTTCTTCTTCTATAAGAATTAGAGTATCTTGTTATAAGTTGAGGCCCTTGATAAATTGTACTTAAGTTTTTTTGGCAGAGTGATATGTATGGATCTATTTTTATTCTTCTAAATGTAGACACCAAGTTAGGTTAGTCTTGCATCATTTGTTGACAATAGTTTTATTTTTCAATAGTATGATTTTAGTTTCTTTATCAAAAACCAAGTTTCAATATGTGTATGGGTTTATTTTTGTGTCTTGATTCAAATCCATTGATCAAATTGTCCTTTTCTGTACCAATGCTATTTATTTTAAATCACTATTTTGCTGTAATACAGCTTAAGGTAGTGATGGGGATGCCTCCCAAAGTTCTTTTATTTATTTATGTTTTCATTTATTTATTTATTCATTTGTGTTTTAATTTTTATTGGTTGTTTTATTTATTTACACTTCAAATGTTATCCCCCTTTTCCAAGTTTCACCTCCCCTGAAAAACTCTCTTCCCACTCCCTTAACCCCTCCTTCTATGAGGGTGCTTTCCTATCCACTCTCCTACTCCTACCTCACTGCCCTAGCATTCCCATATACTGGGGCATCAAGTCTTTACAGGACCAAGGGCTTCCCCACCCACTGATGCCAAATAAGGCAATCCTGTGCTACATATATGGTTGGAGCCATGGCTCCCTCTATGTGTAATCTTTGGTTGATGGATTGCTCCCTGGGAGCTCTGGGGTTCTGTGTGGTTGATATTGTTGTTCTTTATTTGGGGTTGCAAACCCTTTCAGCTTCTTCAGTCTGATGGCTGTCTGTGAGCATCCGCATCTGTATTGGTGTTGAAATCTCCCACCATGAATGTGTGGGGTACAATTTAAGCTTTAGCAATGTTTCTTTTGCAGATTTTAAAGACCATGTGTTGGGGTACTGATTTTTAGAAATAAGATTATATTATGATAGATTTTTTTTAATGAATTTGAAAAAAAATAAATAAGAAAGTGTCTTTCCTTGTATCTTTTGACAAATTTTGTTTAAAAGTTTATCTTATTAGATCATAGAATGGCTCCTCAAACTTGTTTCTTGGGTCTATTTGCTTGAAAAATGTTTTAGCCCTTTAGGATGAAGTAAAGACTACCTTTATGACTGAGGTGTGTTTCTTGTATGCAGCAGAATGAGTCTTAATTTGCATCCATCCTGTTAGCATGTGTCTTATTATTGTGAAATTGATTTCATTGATGCTGAGAAATATTAATGACTAATGGTTATTTCCTGTTATTTTGATATTGGTGGTGTTAGTGTGTGCGTGTGTGTGCATGTGTACACAAATGCTTGCATTTGTATATGTGAGGGAACATGTGTGTGTTTTCCTTGTTTTTGCTGATATGGAATTACTTATTACCTGTGTTTTCTTGGATGAAGTTAGCATTCTTGAGTTCAAATTTTCTTCTGGAATTTTTGTAGGTGTGAATTGTTGAGTAAATATTATTTGAATTATGATTTGTCTTGAAACATCTTTTCTCCATATGGTGATTGAGAGTTTTTTCTGGTATAGTAGTCTAGGATACAACAATTTTTTTTAGACTTTTCAAGATATCTGACAAGGCCCTTGTAGCTTTTAGGGTCTCTGTTGAAAAATCTGGTGCGATTCTGATAGGTCTGCCTTTGTACTTTACCTGCTCTTTTTGACTTGCTTCTTTTAATATGCTTTCTTTTTCTTATAGATTTTGTGGTTTGATTATTATATGGTGGGAGGATTTTCTTTTCTGCTGCAGTTTAACTGGAGTTCTAAAAGCTTCTCATATGTTTATTGGTATTTCTTTTGTTAGGTTGGAATTTTATGATTTTGTTGGGAATATTTTCTGGCACTATCAGATTGGACTCTGTTATACAGAAGGCAACTTGAAAATGACTGTAAAATTGAAACAATAAATACACTGAAATAGACCTGTTCTAGCTTATCTAAAATAAGCTCAACATAATCAAAATATTTATAGGTTATAGGTTCATTATAAGATTACTTATCTATAAAACATATATATGCCTAAATATAGAACTAGACATTACATATAACATGGATTAGATTTTAAAAATTTAGATGTTAAAAATTCATGTAAGAAGTATGTGAACAACCCATTTTATATATAGAATGTTCACAATTATATAGAAGAACTCAATCATGTACTTTGAAATATGAAATGAACAGCTTGATGACAAATAGGTAAAATTTGATTCATAAAACCAAGGCACCCATTTTCTTTTGCATTACTTCATAGATTTTGTTTCCTCACAAAAGAAGTGTCCCTAAAACTATACTTTTGTAATGTAGTGGTTTAGATGACAATGGCCCCCATATTCTCTTACATTTGAATACAGGGTCCCTATTTGGTAGAACTGTTACTACCAGATTAGAAGGCCGTACCTTATTGAAAATGCTGTATAACTGGGGACAGCATTGATGTTACTAATGCATATGCCATGTTCAGTCTCTCTTTTTGTGCGCCATCCAGTGCATGTGGGGTAGCTGTCAGCTTCTGATCCAGTACTGTATCTGCATGCCTGCGGCACTGTTCATAACCATGTCCGGGGCATACCCACTAGTAACTATAATCTTCAATAATCTGTATTTTTCTATAAATTGACCTGTTCAGGTACTTCTTCACAAGAACAGAAGATATACCAAGACAAACAACTTCATTTGTTATTTGTAAATTCCTATAATATTTTTACATACTTTTGACATTTTACTGTTTGAAAATTGATGAAATTGATCCTTAATACAGTATGACTATAGTTTCAGGAAAATATAAAACCTACTATAATGTAATCATTCAGTCTGAACACTAAAGGAAAAATATTTGCAACAGCAAAGGTAAATTCAACATTATATATTTTAATAAATTTATAAAGTTCAACTTTCTAATCAAAATGAATCCAGGGTTAATTTGAGGAGAATATTTGACATGGAATTTTTTTCTTCACAACATATTTATTTCACTTGCCAGTATTGGTTTGCTCACTCCAAATTAGACAGTTTGGCCTTGCTTGCCTTCTTACTGGCATATGACTACATATGGTCTTTCACTTCCTTCTAGAAACATTGATAAAAATATATGGCAAAAGAATATACAAATAAGCCTGAATATAACTTTGACTTTATAGCTGGTGAGAGGATGTAGCTAGTATCCATACCTATGAACTTCTCAATCCTTCACCAAATATTTTCGCTCTATGGTTTTGTAACTAACTGGGTAGACAAAACTCTCGGTGCAGAATTTTTCTCTTTTAGTTTTCCTGTACTTATTTTTTGTTACATCTTTTTTGTTGACTTAACTCACAGGTACACAACTCTAAAACATACATTTCACCACAGACAATGCCATAAATTGTCTTTGGCTTCTTTTATCTGTGGGTAAGGTTAGTAGTTATCACTCTTAATTTCAAGCTCCATGGCATCATCTTTTTCTATTGAAGTATGTATTTCTCTGAAAACCTTACATTAGTGGGTGTTAAATTTCATGAAGGAGAAACTAAACATTTTTAGAACACGTTGTTTGAGCATCAGTGAATTGTAGCCTTTCCATGCTCACACCAATATACCTTGAAGGAACATTGTCACAAGCCTGAAAACATCTTCACATGCATCACATTGCAGCGGATTATTCAGGAGCTATTTCACTTCTTTTAACAAGCCTGCTGTTTCAAGATATTGAGAAGTGTTACAAGATGAATAAACTTAATCAATCCCTGTTGAATTCAAATGAATGAACTTAGAGCTTTGAATAAAATCATTACTATAAAATGATATTCTTGTTTAATTGAAAATCTTGGTAAGATATCAAGCAAAATAGTAGATCAGACAAATTTTAACTCAACTGATGATATTTTTCATAGAACATTATATGCAGAAAAAGTCAGTTCACTTATCACACTTATATTCTAGAGACAAAGCCCTGCATATTCCATAAGCAAACTAGCCCAGTGTTGACTGTCAATAAGAAACTCTGAGTGCGCATTCCATGGTAGACATAACAATAAACCCTTGGTTGATGGTAGTATATGTATTGCCACAATCCTGTGGCATGTGGACATTTTTTATGGGTATTGTCACATAACCAGGGAAAGAGGTGTGCAGACAGAGAATGAGTCATTTCTATCCATTCAAAGAATATGCTCCTTTGAGAGACACCTCTAGTGAGTTTTCTCACAAGACACAGTGCATTTACATCCTTTGCCTGTACAAAGTTAATTACTCACATCTTTCACCAAATACTGATTTGCCATTATTCATTTTTTCAGTGATACTTTCTTAAGCATCTGACCATCTAGCTAAGTAACTGGCCAAAATTGTAAATTGTAAACAGGCACAAATTTAATTGTAGTCTAAGCAATTGTCTTGACGATAAAAGTGAACAGCCTTTGTGAATTACTAATTCTATTATTTCCTAGGTGACCCTCATTACTAGGCACTGCTGCTCCCACCTACTCTCTGGGAATCTAAATCTTCTGGCCTAGAGCACAATGCTGAACTCCACTAGTCCCTATTTTACCCACATAGAAACACCACAACTGTCTCCAACTTACTAAACTGAATGTGTTATTTTCATTCCTACCACAACCCTCTCACTTCCATACCCTCTGAAAGCAGGCTCTTGTTATCCAGCAACTTAGGTTAAAACCAGGAACAGTACTAGTCTTCAGCCGTGTTGAGATTACACTCTAGAACCATGATACCTGGCTTGTATCAAAGCTGTTACGTATGATCACATTGAATTATTTCATGAAACTTAACTTAAAAAACCCAGAAAAGGCTTTATGTTTGAATGTATTCTTCTGTTGTTGCAAAACTAACTAGTTGTTTTGCTTGTTAATTGCCACTCCCACTGTCTGTCCTTAGAAGTTAAGAATGACTATGCTTTACTAGTTGGGTGTTTACAAAACAGCAGCATAAACCAGAGGATTCTCAAAGCAGTTAATCATAGAGAAGAAACCAAAAAATCAGAGAAAAAGGAGAACTGTATCAGGTTTAATTACAAATAAAAGGATCACATCTTTTTATTCTCGGGAACCTCTCCAATTCCTAGGCCTTCTTTGACCCTGTTAAGTATGAATAGCCATAGTTGCTTAGGCCAAAACCTGACCTTGATGTAGTAAAAAACACTCCTTAAATCTGCTGATTATAATCCAAAGAGATACAAAACTTAGCACCTCTGTAATATAAAATAAAAACATAACCCAACAAAAAAAGAAGTTGATTTTGAAAAATCCAAAATACTCATAGCTTCTTGAAGAGGAGATCTTGATCATCCACTTAAACAGACATGTGCATATCCACTGCAGGTCATTTGGACTAAAATCAAGATGAATCCATTACTCATTTTCTCTCCGGCTCTTCTTGTGGCTTTTCTTAACCTGAAATGGATAAAAGCCATTCAGTTAGGTAGCACATAAGATGCACATAGTGTGCTGACGATGATGAGTACAGAAGACAGGAACAGAAGATGATGTGTGTGGGCGGAGGGGAGGGCCGGAGGCTGTTGACAGTCTCCCACTTTTTCCTCCCCAGTGCTGGGATTACATGTGAATTTGTGTGTTTTACATGGCACCAGATGTACACATGTCCTTGAGTGACTATGCAGGCTGGAAGCTATGACACTCATGTCTTCATTTTCATTTATTGAGGCAGATGTCCAGTTGGCACAACCCAATCACTGGGGAAAAGGAAATGTCAACTGAGGATCTTCCTACAGTAGACTGGCTTTGGCCACGTCTGTGAGAGATTGATTGTCTTGATTGAGTGGAAGCTCGATCCACTGAGGACAGCCTCATTTCAAGGTTGTTGGGTCTAGGCTGTGTAACTATCGAGAAAGCAAAAGAGTAAGCAGTTCTCTTCTATGATTCCTGCTTGAGTTCCTTCCCTGACTTTCTTCAACCAAGGACTGTCACCTAGAAGTACAGTCTGAAAGAAATCTGTTGCTTTGGGTTATACCATTTATCCCAGCATCAGAAAACTAGAGCTCAAAATGAAGTGAGTCTAGATAACCAGTCTACCTTGAGGAACCTTCAGTGTTGGGAGTCAAGAAAGGCTTTTCAAAAGTGGTTTCTAAGGATTTGGACTGCTTTGCACAGCAAGTACTTTATCCTTGAAGCCACTGAGATACTATTGAGTTTTTTGTTTTTGTTTTTCACATACTCCACGGTTAAGAAAAAGCACTATTAAAGAGAACCCAAGTTGAGTTCTTAGCATCCACATTTGGTCTTCCAATGACTGCAGTTCCTGGGATTTCATACATTTGACCTCCACTGGCATCTGCACTCACTTCAAATACACACATATGTACAATACAAATAAAAATATATCTTAAGATTAACCTTGTCTGGGGGATTGGGGGTGGAAAACAGGATACCTTATTTAAGAGAAAAAAATAGGTCTTAGATCCCAGAATCATTGAAACTATATAGGTCCTATGCTATCCAAACCTTTAATTCTATAAAGAAAAGCAAGGTACAAAAGAAATAGAATTCTAGGAATTTTCTGAGGGGAAAAATGTCTATTTTTGTTTTGTGATAGCTAAAAATAGCCACATCAAAACAAAATTCTTCATCTTAATTGTCTTTAAAATTGTGGGTGCTTACTCTTGCGTACACACAAAAGTAGGCACGCTCATGTGTGCAAGAGTGCACACACTCTCTCTCTCTCTCACACACACACACACACACACACACACACACACACACTGGTGGGCCAGCAAGGTCTTTCTAGCACTAAAATTTCAGGTGCACCTGGCTTTTGACACAGTTGCTTCAGACTGTATTCTAGTCCTCCAGCTTCCATGACAAGTACCTTATTTACCCAATGAGTCACCTTCTCAGCCAAGTACTAAATTCTTAAGATGGAGGTTTAGCCCATACCTTTCAGGAGACTTTGAGTGGCTTCTATGTCTGTGAGTACGTGGTGACCTAGGGAAGAAAAGGTCATTGGATGAGCATTTCTGTTCTCCCAATCTTAGAACATAGTTCTCCCCTCCGCCAATTCTCATATTACTTTTCTGGCCTATTCTAAGGATACAACTTACTATCACATCTGTCGAAGGTGGTTGTTAGTTGCAGCAGGGAATGCAGTAATGCAGTCATATATCCAGAGCACGATAGCTGTTTTTTGCTTTGACCTCTATTATACTGTGCAATTAGGATAAAAAACTGAAATCCCATTTCCATATGATGAAGCTCAGAAACGACGAATGTGAACTTCTGGTTTCCATGTCTCCCTTTCCTTCTCTGCTGGGTAGTAGTGCAGCTTGTTATTTCGTGTTGCAGGAGTCTTGATGCTCCTTTTAGATTTGAATACTAAGAAGATCAGTAAAAGGCCCATATACTGCACCTGGGAATTTAGAGCGAGATCTGTGCCATCTGTCTCTGGACCTGCTTCAATGGCACTGTGGACTCTTGCTCCTGTGACTTTCTCGTCGGGGAAAAGGACTATGGAAAAGGAGCAGTTAGCTCAGCACACATTTACACACGATTTCCCCTATCAAAACTGTCATGAGATAAACAACTAAGGACCTACCTTCTTCTTTTAGGGGATCTACTCCGCCTGTGGCAAGAGGAAGAGCAGGTTAGTGTACTGGGTATTGTACAGTACATTGATAAAAAAAAAAAAAGAACCACTCCCTCCTTTAAGAGTGAGAAGTACTGGGGACTGAACACAGTGGCTTCTGATTTGTCCTTGTTCTATGTCTTAACTGTAGTATCTTTCTACTTCTAATACTCTGTTTGACTATGCAACCTATTTTGAACAGTCAGATAACAGCAAATATGCCATATAGATACTGGAAAAATCGTTGTCTGAAAGGATCTATTGGCTGTTGAATTCTGCCAACTCCTTCAGAACTTAGGCAATTTAACCTGGTGGAGGACAGGTGGTGCAGGGGAGTAATTATAACTGAAATGTAGATCCAGGTCCAGCTTAATTTCCTGAAGACACACTAAAAAAATGGTTTTTTTAAATATAAATAGATGTGAGGGTATGAGTTCCAGTTCCCCTGTATCTGGAGTTACAGCTGTGAGCTGTCACCTGGGTGTGGGGAACTGAGCCCTGTTCTTCCAGAAGAGCAGCCAGTGCTCTTACACACTTAGCCATCTGTCCCAGCCCCAAGAAATGGGTTCTTTTTTGTCTACCAATGAGGTTTTAAGGGTGATGGTTCATTAGTAATAGAGAAACATCAACACTGGCAACATGTTCCACCCTACCTTCTGGGAGAGCGACTCCGGCTCCTCCTGTAGTGCAGGGCAGGTGAGTGCCTTGGCTTGTCCAAGTCTCGGTAGCTTCTTTGTCAGTGGTCAGGTGACAGCACTCTTTACAGCTTGAAAAGAGGTAGAGGGACATTGGCTTCTAATAACAGCAGCCATGAGGCACTTGGTTACAGTTCCCTTCCTGTTCTGTCCAGTGTACATCTATCTCAAGTGACTCTGCAACAGTGATATGACTACATGGGTTGGTAGTTATAGTGACAAAAGAATTAACAACACACAGTTCTCGGTAACCTGCCTAGGACTGACTACAATAAGAAATAATAATACTGATTTCCTTAGGAATGTGAAATAGATCCAAGTTCAGTACTGTTGAATGCAAACCCATAGTGGATATCTTTATAATAATTTCCTCTAGTTCTTCCAAAAGGGTATGTAGCAGCAGAAGCCGGCATGGCAGTGTATGTATTTAATCCTAGCACTGGGGACACTGAGGCAGGTGAGTGTCAATGAGTATGAGACCACTATGGTCTATATATTTCTAGGACACTCAGAAGTATACACCCTATCTTGAAAAAACAAACAAACAAACAAAACGAGAAGTCAAGTGAAGCAATGCCCAGAGTGTTATTTACATACAACATTTACAGCTTGGAATTGTGGTAAAGATGTCAAACACATAAGTGGAGGGAAAAGAAAGAAGATTTAAAAAATAATATCTCAAGGGTCAAAAACAGATAATTCTGTGTTGAGAAAAAATAATTAATTACTGTTTTTATCAATATAAAACCCAACTTGAGGTTAGTTTTAGTTTTAGAGACCAGGTCACACTGTGCAGCTCTGGTTGATCTCAAACTCACACAGCTCCACTGCTTCTCTAGAGGGTTCAAAATTAAAGGCATGTGTCATCACGGCAAGAATTTCTTTTATGTCCTTCTGGCTCTTGCACGGTGTTTGTTAGAATACAATTGCAAATGCTTTAAAGCTTTGTTACTATAAGCACTTCCACATCTCCATCATTTTAATGGCTGCTTAAAAATCATGTCAACAACCGGCCTGACTCCTTAAATACTGACAGCTGAGGAGGTGGGTTGGTTTCAACTTTTAAGCACTATAATCATTAATTCTGACAAAATATAACTGTGCCTCAGGTACCCTCTCTCCTTAAGAGTATGGTCAAGCATGACAAGTGTTTTGTCCAAGACTTTGATAGCTAGCATTCATTTACTAATTATGTAGAAATATACTGAGACCTTCATGAACACACAGCATTCTTCAGAGAAAAGTTCTGTAATCCTTGCTTTACAGAAGTAATCTAACAGAGCAGTAGGGACTGCGTACCCCTCAGGGATAGAATATGCATTTAACATAGGTGAAACTGTGGATGCAATCCCTAACACAAAGGGAGAAATACCAGGACCATTAGACTGTACTGCTACTGTGACAGAGAAGAGGTTTTCAAGCCCAGGGGTATTTGATGCTATAAAGCTCAGAATTTTAGTAACCATACAGCACTCTTATTTTCTAGGTACAGGCTGTAATCCTAGTATTCCTGAGCAGACTGAACTGTCTATCTTGCCTTATCCATACAATTGGGCTCCCCTTGTCCAAAAGGCCCCCAAAACTAAGTAATTAATCCACAAAATTGTAAAAAGAAAAGGTTGCCATTAATTTAAAAACTAAAGCTTAACAAATAAAGTGAGGGCTATTTCCTTCCTTCCCAGCCCTTAAAGCTTCCATATGAGCCTTACCCTCTCGTCTTCCTCTTCCTCTTCCTCACTAGACTCCACGTCATCCATGTCCTCTTCCAGAGCACTGACTCGAGGCTCCAGTTGCTCAGCTTCTTCCAGCACACACCGTTTCTACAAAGAACACAGTCAAATTTAAAAGTCATTGCCTTTCCATATCCTGACCCTATCACTGAGCTCCTGGGGTTGATGGACAAGCCTTGGAACCACAGGTCTGGTATGATATGCCACTTCAAGACTTTCCTAAGAAGTTAATAAACCTGGAATCCCATATGCTTTTTAGAGTTCCCCTACAAACATAAGCAGATTGCTGAAGAGAACAAGTTCATTTACAATTGATTCTATTTCCAATGATTTTATACAGTGAGGTCAATGCACTGTCAATCAATTTGTGTGTCAACAAAAATGTTAACTTCAGGGCTGGAGAGATCATTCAGCTACTAAGAACACTTGCTGCACTTGAAATGGACCTGAGTTCAACTCCCAGTACCCACATGGTGGGTCACTAGTTCCAGAGGCTTTAATGCCCTCTTTTGGCATTCTCTGGTCAAAGGTGAATGTCCTCTGGCCCCTACATGCCCTGGCCCATTCACACATATCCAGCACTAATAATGGTTAGTAAAGATAACATAAAAAGCAAATGTGTTAATTTTATAAAGGCAAATTTGCTCATCTGTGTGACACATGCACATGAGTCTGCAAATATACGTACTTATGTTACCTATAGACAGCCAGAATAGGACCTCGGTGTCTTCTGTGATCTCCACTTTACTTCACTGAGACAGTCTTTACCTGAGCTGGGAGTTGCCATTTTGGCTACAGTATCTGGCCTGCAAATTCTAAGCATTTATGTGTCTCTGCCTGCCAAGCTTGGGTTATAGGTACTTAGCAGCCATGCATTTTACATGGGTGCTGGGGGACTTGAACTCGGGTCCTTATGTTCACAGATCAAACACTCTTAACAAATGAATCATTTCCTAGCACTGGGCAGTTTGTTTGTTGTTTGGAGGGTATTGGGTGAGCTTATTGTTTGTTTTTGAGACAGTCTCACTACGAAGGCTTGGTTGTCCTAGAACTAGTGCAGGTCCCCAAGCGTTGGGACTTTAGTCCTGTACCACAATGCCCGACACAATAAACTTTCAGTAAATGTGCTCAGTTCTTTCAATATTTTACAATTTTATCTGGGAGTGTGAGTACATGTCAGAGTGCACACGTGAAGTCAGAGGACGACTGGGTGTCATTTTTTGCCTCCCCTTTGTTTTGTGCGTCTCTTATTCACTGCTGTGGATGCTAGCTTAGATGACTAGTAAGCTTGTGACATTATCCTTTCTCTGTCTTCCATCTGCCAGTAGTGGCCTGCTTGAGTTACTGCTGCAGGCACCAGCTCTGAATGTGGGTTCTGAGGATATGAACTCAGAGTCAGGTCTGCACAGCAAGGGGTTTACCCCAAAGTCATTTCCTCAGCCCTAACAGTTGTCCTTTTTTGTTGTTTCATGGATAATCATCGCTCTGTGATGGTTCTGAGTGATCGTTTTCTGTTTGATAGACTGGTTTGCCAGTTTGAAAAAGCAGTACTCCAGCTAAATTTGGGATAGATATCCTATAGAGCCTTTCCTCTATTTATTTTCAAGTTGGCCAACCCAAGAAACATTACCTGGTTCTTTCTCATTCCCTATCCTCTATAAATTTTGGCATAAGGACTTTTTAAGACTACTCTTAAGGCTTCAGTGTTTCAGTAGGTACTTGTTCATGTGGTAGGAAAAAGGTCACCTTGGCCTCATACCTGTAGCCGAGGCAAAATGATGTCACAGACTCTCTCACTGTGCAGTAATTCATCAATGAACTCATCTACATGCATCAGTTCAAACTCTGGAAGAGAAAAACAATTAGATTAAGAAATCTGGAAATGACTTAAGTTACCTAAAGAGTAAAAGAATCATGAGCTTTTATATGAAGCTCCCTCCATGCAACACCTCTTTCCTTCCTTCCTTCCTTCCTTCCTTCCTTCCTTCCTTCCTTCCTTCCTTCCTTCTTCTGAGACAAGAACTGAAAGTAGGGCTTTGAGATTGCCTAGCTAGTATTTTGTCACTAAGGTAAATCCCCAACTGTAGCTCCCTACTACTGGGCTAAGTCCCCTACCCTGTGTCTTAGCTCTTTAAGAATGATTTAATCACATTTATTATTTACTTATTACATGCCCATGCACACGTTTTGCCACACTATATGTATGGAGGTCAGAGGGAAACTTTCCAGAACCTGTTCTCTCCTACCATATGGGTCTCAGGCTTACACCCACCATCCCAGTAGTGGCAGGAAGATCTTGAACTTGAGGCCAGTGGCTTTTACATAGCAGGCTGTATAGTGAGAGACTGTCTCAAAAATTAAAGAAACAGACAAATGATTTCATAAAACAACAACAATACTTATTTTTTGTCATGATTTGGGTATGTTTTCATTAGAAGTAGCTTTTTGAAAAAATAACAGCATAGAATTATGTATGTTAGTCCATTTTTCATTATATATGGTTTAGTTTGTTTTGCAAATCATCAGTTTGTAAGTTCCTGGCTCCACATTATTGGTATCAGCACTTTACTGTTTAGACTAAAGAAGAAAGACAGTGAAGAAGAGAAAGAAGGAAATGAAGAAGAAAAAGACTCCTGGGACCTTCTTGACTCCCGAGACCTTAGGTGTTTCATATGTGGAGATGCCGGACATGTTCGCCGGGAATGCCTGGAGGTCAAGATGGCCCACCAGAGGAATAGTAGTGTGTCAGGTAAGAAAGGATTAAAAAATTGCAAATCTTAATTTGCTTGTTGCTAGGGAATCAACCCAAGTCTGTTATAACAACATGGTTTACTACTGAGCTACAGCCCCAGTACTAGTACATTTCATTTTGATAACAGTTTTGCTATTTAGTTCAGGCTGCCCTAAATTTGTGGTCTTCTTTCATCAGCTTCCATGGAATTACACATGTATAACACCTGGCTTAACATATTAATTTTTAAGTAATGTGGCCCAAGATTTTAGTTTAATAGGAGTACAAATCTGCAATATAAAAGGCTCTGGTTTTGATGCTCTACAGTGTCAAATTTAAAATAAAAAAACAAAACAATTTACATGAGAGATTGGAAAATATTTTTTAAGCCAACTATCCCTGAGACAGAAACAAGCAGCTTGTTTGGCTACATAACAAGACTGTTTCAAAAAACCTGGTAATTAAGAGTAAGAGCCTGGGAGACATGCTCAGCTGTTACTTGCTGCTCTGCTAGGGGACCTGATCAGTTTCTAGCATCTTGGATAGGCAGTGAAAAAAGTTGCCTGGAAACAACTTCTGCTGCACAGGATTTGGTTCCACCTTCTCACCTTTATGCATCTGGTGCATACATGTAGGCAAAACATTAATACTTATGAAGTAAATTATAATAAAATAAAAATGTATAATAAAAATTTTAATAAAATAAAAGTTATATACAAAAAAAAAACAAGGAGGAAGTGAATACAACTTAGTGGTAGAGTCCCTATGCAATGCTCTGGCTTTGATCTCCGCATGGGCTGGGCAAGAGAACAGTGGACACATCATTAAAAGAATCATTGCTTAAAAGTTTGCTTTAGTATGATCTTTTGAGAAATATATATCTATTGCTTATGTAGAGTATATTGCTGTACTTGATCAATGCCAGCCTTGTTTCAAAAAGTATAGCTTGATAAAATTTATAGACAAGAAATTGTTAAAACACTGGAGTTTAGGGTCGTAGCTCACTGTAGAGTGCCTGCCTTACACATGAAATCCTGTGTTCAACCCACAGTGCCACAAAAAAATGCCATTAAAATCAGTGTTCTTTAATTTTATTGATGTCTGTTTATTCATTTCTATTACTTCCCGTGAGGTAGGTTTGTCTGAGACAGTCTCATACTCTCTCCACAGTGCTGGCATGGAACTCACTGTGCAGGTTCCCTTCTAGTTCACAGAAATCATCTGCCTCAGTGCTTCAAACATTGAGATTACAGGTGTGAAACAACTTACCTACCTGCTTTTTCTGTATCTTGATTTTTTTTCTGTGATGTCTTCTCTCAGCAGCCCAGCTGGTCCGTAATCTTGTCAATGCTCAGCAGGTGGCTGGTTCAGCCCCACAACAGAGTGACCAGTCCATGAGGACTAGACAGTCTTCAGAATGAGTGAGTACTCCGCCTATGAATGAGTTTGACAGGAAGAGAACTACTTTTCATGTGTCTTAGTTTCTTTTCCTGTTAATATAATATACCATCAAAAGCAACTTAAGGGAGAAAGTATTTATTTTAGTTTACATTTCAAAGTCCGGTCTGACAAGGCAGCAGGAGCTCGAAACAGCTGTCATATCACATCCAAAGAAAGTGAGTAGAAAGGCATGAATGCACACTCATCTTCTTCCCATTTTATACAGGCCAGAAACGGGAACCTGTTCAGTGGTATGCCCAAAGACATCCATCTCTCCTGGATTCTAGATTGATGTTGACATTTGTCTTAGGGTTTTATTGCTGTCAAGAGCAACCATGATCATGGCATCGTGTAGGAAATTTCTTGTAAGGAAAATATCTTAATTGTGACTTGTTTATAGTTTCAAAGGTTTAGTCCATTATTGCCATGGTGTGAAACATGGCAGCATGCAGGCAGACATGGCGCTGGAGAAGAGGCTGAGAGTTCTACACCTTGATTTGCAGGCAGCATAAAGAAACTGCCATGTTAGTCTTAGCTTGAACATATGAGACCTCAGAGTCCATTCTACAGAGACCACACCACAGAGACATTTTTCTTTTCCAACAAGGGCACACCTCCTAATAGTCTTATTCCCTATGTGCCAAACATTCACACATATGAGGTTATGAGGGACATTCCTGTTTAAATAGGTAACACCAACCATCACATCATATGTAATACCAAAGATCACATAATAATTTGCAGAGTTGTCCTTATTAGGCCCATAAGTTAAAGTAACATCTATGTTCCTATTAATAATAATGTAGCTATTTAACTTATCTGAGCCTGCTTTCTCATTTTCATAATAAAATAACTAATATGGAGGATTAAGTATTGCTGTTGCATAGTAGTAAAGTATCCTTTTCTCATTGCATATTCTTCTTTTGTTGCTGAGCCTAGCTGTAAAAATTTATATTTTCATTTGCTAGCATAAATTCAATTTTAGTTTCTAATGACTAAATGTAGGAAATGAAACATGCGTTTTATGTATGTTTTTAAGTATGTTCAAAAAGATAAAATTATACCACTGTGAATATGTTTTGTTGATTTTTACCAAAAGAGAGGTTGGGAGCTGGGGATGATGATAGATTGTAGGGAGCCATTGCTGCCAATAGATGGCGCCAGCTTCCCGCCTATTATTCAGCCAACAAAACCTTTCTCCTCATGGTGCTCAAATACCACATAAGTCACAGCCCACTCTAGGGGCATGCTTATGAGCTACTGGAAGATGCACCAATCAGGTAGCAACACAAGTCTCTTAGGCATATATAAGCAGTGCATTTTTCTTCCACGTGAGAGTCTCCAGCTCAGAGTGCTGTACAATAAAGGTTGTTCGCAGAAGAATCCTGAACATTTTTTCTGAACATTTATTTGAATTTTTCTACTGTTTATTCATGTTTTTGTTTTTGTTTTTTTGTAAATATGGCATATTACTCAAGGTTGTCTTTAGAACAGAATTGATAGAATAAAAGAGAGAGAGAGAGAGAGAGAGAGAGAGAGAGAGAGAGAGAGAGAGAGAGAGAGAGAGAATGTGTGTGTTAAGAGCTGGAGAGATGGCTCAGTGGTTGAGAGCACTGACTACTCTTCCACAGGTCCTGAATTAAATTCCCAGCAACCTCATGGTGGCTCACAACCATCTCTAATGGGATAAAATGCCTTCTTCTGGTGTGTCTGAAGGTAGCTACAGTGTACTTATATAAATAAAAATAATTTAAAACATTTTTAAGTGGCTTACAGCTTATGGTCTGCTTAGTCCAGTAATGGCTGTATCCTGACAAAAAAGCCAAGAATCTGGTAGTTGTTGAGTCCTAGAATCTAGATGTTTCAGCAGTCACATTCTGGTGCTAGAGGTCCTAAAGAGCAGCCAGTTTTCAGCTCACATTGGAATTTCAAAAAAGGAGATTCTAGCACCAGAAAAGAACTGGTTCAGGAGAGATGAACCTGCTAGTGAGATTGAGGGCAAGCAGAAAAAAGTCTCTCACATATTTGCATACCTGCTGGGGTTTTAGTTACTTTTTAATGTAGTCAAGTTATCAATCAAAGTTAGCCATACTACATAGTCATTGTTGTTGTTTTGTAATAATGTTGGGAATTCATTTCTACTTGGGTAGTTGTTTCATAGTCCTTTATTTGCCTATATATTAACTTCTTTCTCTCTCCAATCTCATGCCCTGGCTTTTCTAGAGCTCACAGTGCAGATCAGGCTGGCCCAGAACTCCACCTCTTCCCCTGAGTGCTAAGATTGAAAGTGTTTACCACCATGTCCAGATTTGTATATTCTCCTCACCTCACATCTGGATGTGTCGTGAGTGAGAATATAACTTGTGAAAGACCAGAATATCAAATGAGAATTCAGATGTTATCGCACCTTTTAATTAGTTTTATCAGTGTTTTCTTTTAGTAGTTTTTTTCATTATTATTAAATCAGAAAAATTTTAAATTTCAAGTTGATTATATTTCTTGTTCAAATTTTCAGTGGTTTTGTACTGCTCTTGTATAAATTGCATAAATTATATGATAAATAAAACACAGGCACCCTCATTGCCTTGTTTCTGTTTTAGTTGGTTCTTGTTTTATAATGGAGAGAACTTGGGCTTGATCCGAAAGCTGGCAGGCATACTGGTCATTGTATAATTTTTTACATGATTTAGTTCTAGTTTTTGTGCATTAGTGTCTTGCCTGCATGCATGTCTGTGTGAGGATGTCAGAACTCCTGAATTTGGAGGTGAGACTTTCTCTGGGTAGCCCTGATCTTAACAAATCCACCTGCCCCCCCTCCTGGGATTATTTCTGTGTAGTTCTTAAGCCTCAGATACAGTATTCCCTTAGCTGTGTACTACACTATTTAACATCTTTTAGATTTCATTTATTTTACACAGTTAAGCATTTTCATGCCCATTGTCTCAGTTAGGGTTTTATAGCTGCGAAGAGACAGCTTTACTATGGTAACTCTTATTAAGGAAAGTTAATTGGGGCTGGCTTACAGATTGAGAGGTTCAGTCCATTATCAGCCTGGCAGGAAACCTGCCAGCATCCAAGCAGGCAGACATGGTTACTGCAGAAGCCATGAGTTCTACATATAATCTGAATGCAGCCTGGGCAGAGCCTGAGCATAGAAACCCTCAAAGCCTACCTACACTTCCTCTAAGAAGGCCACACCTATTCCAGTAAGGTTATACCTAATAGGGCCACTCCCTTCAGCCAAGCATTAAAACAACCGGGCCAAACCTCTTCAGAACATCACATTCATAGACCTTCTGACATGTTATTTCTGTTGCTAAGTATTCTTTCCTTCTCTGAAGCTTCTTAATTTTCGATTTGCTTCTATTTACCTTTTAGTCTCAGGTAAAGGTTACTTAATCTTGGAAAGTCTTTGATTTCTACTTTTCTTCAAAAGTGGAAGTTAGGTGTTTCTGTTTATCAAACTATACTATAAATGATACTTTTCTTGTAGAGAGCATTAGTCTCAATAAGCAGCCCATTTTGCTAGGCTTTATCCTCCGGCTTGCTTAGACAACACATATAATACACTAGCAAGCCTGACTTTCTAATTATATAGTCTTTATCATAGTAAAAATTGTTATACTGTGTAATTTTTTTCCTACTCCCCGATTTCTTATGCAGTAAACATTTAAACATCACGAAGGCATAGATGCATATTCAGTACCTAGTAATACTGCCTAGTATACACAATTGTTCAGGGGCTGAATGGAAGGGGATGTGAGTAATTTATGTGTTGGTTTCTAGTTTACAAAGGACATATGGTGTTCATGATGCTAGGTTTTCTCTTTTTTTTCCCCCTTGAACGAAGGGGGAAAAAACAGCTTATGAACCATTACTCAAGTGAGAGAATTTGAGCACCTGGGGAAAAATTTTATCTTCATGTAATAGGAAATTTTATTATTTGTTATAAATATATAGTTCTGTGTCTAATGTTCTAATAAAATAACTATTTTAATAATCTTAATTTTTAAAATTATCCTTTTTTCCTGCAGTCTGATTCACCATCCTATTCTCCTCAGCCTCAGCCTTTTCCACAGACTTCTCCCCAACCATCTGCTCTTCCCCCACCTCCATCCCAGCCAGGATCCCAGCCTAAGCTTGGCCCACCCCAGCAGGGAGGCCAGCCCCCTCACCAGGTTCAGGTGCCCTTGTATAACTTTCCTCCATCACCTCCAGCTCATTACTCACCCATGCACGGGATGGGATTATTGCCCATGCACCCCCTCCAGATCCCTACCCCGTCATGGCCCATCCATGGCCCAATGCTACACTCTGCACCTGGCAGTACCCCCAACAATATTGGCTTGAGTGATCCCAGCATCATCTTCGCACAGCCTGCTGCCAGGCCCATGGCAATCCCTGGCTCATCTCATGATGGACACTGGCCTCGTACCGTGGCACCCAATTCCCTGGTGAACAATGGTGCAGTGGGTAATTCGGGTAATTTCCCTTTTCTCTTCCTTTTATATTTGGTTGTGGAAAGGTTGGGTGGTTAGTATTATTTGTTGATCATGTGGTAACAATGAGAAGAAAGGAAGATTAGCTGTATTTATGAAGATAAAATATAAAATTAAACTGTATAGACTTTAGATACAGACTAATCAACATTTGGATCTTGTTTGCCATTTCTTACAGTGTCTTGAGATTATTGCTCTATGTATTTCTTTCACTTCTAAAATAAGGATATGAATAGCCTCTAACAGGAATGTTGAATATTATATAATGCTTACAGCTATTAGTTTTATTGTTTTCCTTTTCACCTTCACCTCACTTGGTGTAGATATTATTAGCAATCATTTGAAAAATGATCTAATCAAGAGCCTGTGCAATTTCTCCACTCAGAATTGTTGAGACTAGCCTAGGCTAAATGAAATCGTCTCCCCACGAACAAAAGCCTAACAGAAAACCAGGTGTATTTGGGGCCAGCTTGAGATGCTATCCCCCATTTTGGGGTGGTGAAATTGAAGTAGAATTAATAAACATGATGACTTTAGTTTGGTTTCTAAGATTTACATGGTAGAAATGATGGCACCAAGGCGGGATGTCCTGTCACTTTTTCCACAGATATTTCGTGGGTACTGGCAGACACTCACATACACTGGCAGGATTAATTGCTTAGCCTGAGCTACAACAAGGCTCTGCTTCAAGACACATTCTACCCACCACACACATCTTCTCTGTTCTTCACCATCCCACCACTTCCACTTAGCCTTCCTCCCACCTGCCTCCCACAATACACAAACTCCTTTAAGTAAGGAGCACATCACAGGTACTGAGGTGAGACACAACATCAGATGAAGGCCAAAGGTTAAAGATCTCTGGCCTTGTAACTCTCTAAGCTAATGGCCTCTGGCAGTTTAACTCTTAAGAGTTAACTGTCCTGTGGTTAAAAGTTTCTGGTTTCTAGTAATTAAGTCCTGTTGGTAGCAGCATGGGATTAAGGAAAGAAGGGTTAGTTACTTGGCTCTTTTTTTCTCTGGTTCAAGGGTCTCTACCTGACCAGACTAGAATTCAGGAATTCATTAACTCTTTATGAACCAGAGAGAAAAGGAAAGAAAAAGCACAGTGAGAGTTGGGGGGAGAAAAGAAAGTCTAACAAACCTTTATTTCTGTTCTCAGGATTAACACTTTCTCTAAAAATTACCTCATATAACTGTCAGAACCATTACAGCAGGATCATTAATTATATGATTTTCTAAATGCTCTTACACTCCATATCTTTATAGTAAGTTAAAGGCAATAGTTGATGTCATAATGTTGGAGGAGTTACAATAGAAATGTTTACATGTCTTCCCATACAGACTAGTACCTGGAGTTCTGGTGGAGAGCACAGGGAGCTCAGTGGTGTGGCCTCCTTCCACTCGGGCCACCCACGGCCTCTGCCCAGGCCAGGTGAGCCTTGGGGGGCCCAGGAGCAGCATCTGTCCCCTTCCTGTGGACAGTAGGAGCCAGAGCCCTAGGGGCAAGCACTGGCTGGGCTCCCTGCTATTCTGCAGCAACTCTTTTCCTGCCAAGGATGTGCATGGATGGAGGAGGCCTCTGTGCAAGGCCTTCAGGACTCTCCTGGCCCCCTACTGTGCAGGGTCGGCTCCACAGAGAAGCCCAAGCCAGGCCTTCGAGGATGTCTCTGGGTGGTGGCGGGCATGGCATGCGGGAAAAAATGGGGCCACCTGAAAGCCAAGGCTGGCCCCTCGGGCTTCCGCGGCCTGAGGCAGTGGGTCTGCCGGAAGAACACTCTGCCATCTCCGGAAGGGGATCGACCCTGGACGAGCTCTCAGACCTGGATGAACAGAGGACTCGATGGGCCTGGATGAAGATGAGCGGAGTCCTGAATAGCTGAGAGAAGAGCAATCGATTCTTGGGCCGCAGGTCTTGCTTCCACCCAAGAGAAGCCAAGAGGGGACAACCGCTTGTGGACAATCAGTAACGCTGGTGAAGACTTACCTGCCTCTGAAGAAGGCCTGTGTATATAATATGAAAAAGCTGCTCTCAACATTTCCCCCTACCCTTTTTAACTTTTGGCTAAATCTGGACATGTAGCTGTAGAGATTGCAGACGAAGGGTAGAGATAGATCACCTGTATACCCAGTTGTCATAAAAAGAAGATCGTAGACTCATCCTCTGCATTGATTTTTGAAATGGAAATGTTTAGGCCTCTTCTAGAAAGACCCAGGAGCAACATTCATCCCTGTTTGTCTGTAGGTTAGAGGACCCAGCAGGAGGAGGAAGTGGTCTGGAGCCAGATTGGTCAGGGGAAGAAGACCTGTGTCTCTCTCACCCCCCAACGCCTTCTCTCTTGTGTATGCATTTTATTCCTCATTTACCACCCACCCCCATGTTTATGTGTGTATTTGAATATGCCAGGTTTTCTTCTTCTTCTTTTTTTCTCTTTTGGAAATGTTTTTCTAGCTGCTCTGAAGTTCCTGACATTTTATAAGAAGCATTCTGTAAATACCTTTTTGTTAGGATTTATTTGAAATAGTGTTTGGAGAGGAATAGCCAAACGACTCCTGAGTTGACCACATTGTGTTTGTGTGCTGGTTCCCAGAAGAGAAAACACAGCTCTCAGCCACTGTGGTCCGTGGGTGGGAAGGAACCACTATCCCATTTTGTTTGGCTTTGCTCTGTACATAATGTAAAGGACAAAGGGGTCCTCATTTACAGCATCTGCTCACTCTAGGCGTAGAAGAGCTTGCAGGTGTATGACAGTAGAATTAGTAGAGTACACTTTTTTCTTACATTTTGTGTTAAAGAATTTTTAATTACTTTTGTTACATGTGTATTGTTTACTGGACTGCTGTGTACATAGTGGACAACAGTCTTTACTTGAAACATTTGGTCTATCTAGATGTTTAGAAGTACCCAATGTATGTTAAATGTAGAGGAAGTGAAATATCACTTTGTAAATATCTTTTTGCAAAAGCTCATGAATCATTTTCTTGGAAGCAGAGTGATGAGCTCCCCCCAAGTCCCCCTGAGCAGTAGTGTCTGTACTCTCTCAGTGGGGAGGTGCTGGGAGGCAGTGACAATGTTCATGTAGTAGCATGTGTGTATATGGGACCTTTTCAGATGCCATTTCTATATATGTGCATTTTGTTTTGCTGTATGTTACTGTATATAATGGACAAATATGTCTAAAATTTTCAACATCTAGACTTCAGATGTTAAAGAGGTTGCCAATGTATGACAGAGTAGTAAAATTAGCACATAGTGTACAAGGTTAAAATTCATAGAAAAATTTGTTCTGTAAATGGCTTGCGGATAGGTATTTGTTCAGCTGTTTCTAAGCATTACACATGCCTATATTTGTTTGCTGGTTTGAAGGCAGAGAGAAGGGAGAAGAAAGTTGGTGGAAGCCCAAATGGTTACATTTAGAAGATACCTATGATAATATCCATTGTTTTGCATAGTTTTATTTACCAATGTCATGTGAATAGCAGATAAGTTCTTACATGAAACATCTATTCTTTCTCAGCATTTGAAAGTGCTTGATACATTTAAAGTTACAACTGCTAGAATGTTATCTTGTGTATACATTTTAAAACTGGAGAAATCATGTGTAGAAGTAGGATTCTTAACCACATCTGCACACAGTGTACTGGATGTACTTGTTCAGTGGACTGAGGAGGTGGGAGGGAGGAAACTGCAAAGATCCCATTAGTGTGCTAGACATTCCTAGCTTCCCCATCACCCTGTGTGCTGTGTGCATCTCATGTAGTTTTGCTATACTGTATATAGTGTAGATACTGGACAAATGAGTCCTATGATATCTAGTCTCTAGGTATTAAAGAGGTTGCCAATGTATGACAAAAGTAGTTAGTAGCCTCACACTCTGGATATTGTTAGTTCACTGCAAGGTTGTCTTCTGAAGAGTTGTGAAAGTGTATCATTCAAGGGACAGGCGCCTGTGTCACAGGACACAGGAATGAGCTGAAAGGAAAGAAAGGTGGGAGACCAGAATGTTCTCACCAGAAAACAGTTTGAGATCTAACTAGTTACATGTGTGTGTGGTTAACACTGCTCTGTATATAGGGGACAAATTTATGTCCTTATCTGAAACATCTAGTCCTTCTAGGTGTTTAGAAGTTCACAAAGTATGTTAAAAGTAGACATAGTAAATAATAGGTGTTGTTGATTCTCCTGTTTAAACTCATGATGAATGCTGTCTTTTTGAACTAGGAGAGAACCGCTTCTGAGCAGCAATGCAGCCTTGTTTGTGAGAGTTTGGAAGGAGGAAGAAAGAAAATGAAGGGCCTAATGCTAATGCTAATGTAAGTTTGGTAATGCAAGATTAGTCATTGTCCCTTATATCTGTACATCTTATTTTGTCATGTATAGAAGATGTGTCCAAATTTGCAGCACCCAGTCTTCTAGACAGTATAGAGGTGCCAGTGTGTTACACAGACATGTTTGTAAATTATGTGAAAATCTGTAGGAAAAACTCTTAAAACCACTTAGGAAGTGACAGTGTTATTCTCCCCACAAACCATGGCATTTCCACATGTGACCCCTGGAACTGGAAGAGGGACTAGAACAGAGCCTTGCTGTGGAGAAGGCAGTGTCTGACCACAGACTTTGTCGGGTGTGCAGTGTGTTCCCTGCAGTGTCTGACCGCAGCCTTTGTCGGGTGTGCAGTGTGTTTCCTACAGTGTCTGAGTGCAGACTTTGTTGGGTGTGCAGTGTGTTCCCTGCAGTGTCTGAGTGCAGCCTTTGTCGGGTGTGCAGTGTGTTCCCTGCAGTGTCTGACTGCAGCCTTTGTCGGGTGTGCAGTGTGTTCCCTACAGTGTCCTCATGTTGGGGAAACAGAAGTGCTTATTTGGAATATCTAGTGTCTAGACTTTTAAGTGCACAATAGACTAGATTTGGTATTGCATGTCTTTGACTCTAGGCTGAGGCAGGTGAATCTCTGTGCTCTGAGTCAGCCAGGGCTATATAGACTTTATCTCAACACAGTAAGAAAGTGAATAACTGACTGGTAGGGTGGCTCAGCATATAAAGGTGATTGTCACTATGGTGGTGTCCTGAGTTTGATTTCCAGGATCCACTTGATAGGAGAATTACAATTCTTTTTTTTTTTTTCTTAGAAAAATCTTTTCTTTTAGCCTCCACACAAGTGCAGTGGCACATGTGTGCACACATGTGTACAGTAATGCATACATGTAAAAATGTACAACATGGTAAAAACAGAGAGCCGATACCAGTTTTTAGGATTGTTTTGTTATTTCAGAGGAATGGTCACACTGGGGAAATGGAGGTTAAACTTGGCCTTTGAGATGATGATAGTACCAGGTGGAGGTGACCTAAGGTAAAGATTAGTGCTCAGAAAAAGGCACTGTAGCTCTGGTTGGTTCAAGTTGTCTGACCATTGGTTAGGTAATGTTGCCGGGCATTAGAGGTAAGTCCCTGTGGCTGAAGGATGTTAGAAGTAGCAAAAGAATCACTAAAAGTCAGGCTAGTCTTTGGGGAGGGCTGTGTTCTGGACATGGCCTTTGTTAATCCTTTCACTAGCATCATCTGCACTTAAGAGTTTAGCAAGGAACAGGATGGATGAGGGAGAGGCTCCCAGTGCCCCTGTATCTAGAAGACGGCTCTACCCAGGGGTCTCTATGTGCGTCTTGGTGAGATACTTGTGTTCATTGTACAGAGTTCATTCCTTGTCATCTGAACGTCATGTCCTAAAGGAGAGCACATGGTTAAAAGTACAGCTAGTTGATATGGTAGAACTGACAAGAAGGTTCCTCTTGAACATGGAACTATTAAACCATATCTGTACAGTGTGAGGAAGTTCAGGGCCATATCTGCAGCTGTGTGGAGACTGACATCATGAGAACCACCATCATAAGTGCATTTCTCAGCTGTGCCATAGGAATACATTTCTTGATTAGGAACACCCCTTCTACATATGTTAGTGTATAGAGCTGATGATAAGCTTAGGAATGCTAACTTAGTGTGGTCTGTTGCTTTATGTTTCCCTGTGAGCTGAGAACTGGGGGAATGCAGACTTTACTTGTAACTTAGCCAGTACATCTATCTAGAAGCCTGCTGCTATTTTTGTCATAAAAAATTATGAAATTTTTACTGCCAAGGAAGTCAGGAATACAATCTCGTCTGACAGATTGAGATGGCATGGTATATTCATGGTAATCAGAATTCTTGTAGCGTGGGGCTTTCAGTTGGTGAATATTCACAATGGGGGAAATCATGGCACATAATACATAATCTCAGTTACCTAAGTGTGTGCACACTTGCAGGATCTAGAATACACATAGCTGAGCTACTTGTGCCTGGGTGACTTTGTTCTTGCCTTCTTGTGTTT
Organism: Micromys minutus; assembly: GCF_963924665.1. Lineage (NCBI taxonomy): Eukaryota > Metazoa > Chordata > Mammalia > Rodentia > Muridae > Micromys > Micromys minutus. The sequence continues at coordinate 814,325 of NW_027667991.1, forward strand.
TATTTCCTGTACTGCACATATTAAAAAATAATTGAAAGTTTCTTTAAAAACTTAAAAAAAAAAAACCTAGTACCTGACGAAACACTCATTCTGTATTAAAGCTTAAATTGTCAGACTATTGAGGAAGTAATTTGACCCATTTTGCCTGGATTCCATATATTCATGTTCCATTGTATTTTCCAGAGCTGTGTAAGCCACTTAACTTTTTTTTAAAACGACTTTATTTTACAAAACAAAGATAAATGTACAGATTTTAAACATTTTTTGCTTAAAATTATACATTTCTGTCAGTACTGCTTTTTCAGATATTAAAATAATTTTTACATAAAACTATGTGAATATATTTTTTAGTCAGTACTTGATATTTTCAAGGGCTTGACAGTATGCATTGAAAACCTAATAGTTACAATGAGCATAAAGTACATGCAAAACAAAATGCAACATGGAATAGTCAAAGTCTTCTTGTTTTGTAAATATATATTTTTTTGTTTTCTTTATTTCTTAGACTTCATACAGTCTGTGAGTTGTTTCTGGGGGAGTGCAAGCCTCTGGGGTTAGCATCCCAATATCAGTGACTGCATATTATGTCTGTTCTTTTGTGACTGGGTTATCTCACTTAGGATGATATTCTCTAGATGCAGCCATTTTCTTAAAAATTTGGTTAAGTCATTGTTTCTGGTGGCTGAGAAGTACTCCATTGTGTAAATGTACCACAATTTTTGTATCGATTCATCTTCTGAAGGACATCTGGGTTCTTTCCAGCTTCTGGCTATTATAAATAGAGTCGCTATGAACATTGTGGTGCATATATCTTTGTTGTGTATTAAAGTGTCTCTGGGGTATATGCCCAGAAGTGGAATAGCTGGGGCTTCAGGTAGTACTATATCCAATTTTCTGAGGTATCGCCAGACTGATTTCCAGAGTGGTTGTATTAGTTTGCAACCCCACCAACAGTGGAGAAATGTTCCTGTTTCTCCGCAGCCTGGCCAGCATCTGCTGTCATCTGATTTTTGGATCTTTGCCAATCTGACTGGTGTGAGGTGGAATCTCAGGGATGTTTTGATTTGCATTTCCCTGATGGCTAAGGATGTCTAGCACTTCCTCAGATGTTTCTTGGCCATTCAGTGTTCCTCAACTGAGAACGTTTTGTTTAGCTCTGTACCCCATTTTTTAATAGGGTTATTTGATTCTCTGGTGTCTAGCTTTTTGAGTTCATTGTATTCCTTGGATATTAGGCCTCTATCTGATGTGGTGTTGGTAAAGATCTTTTCCCATTCTGTTGATTGCCATTTTTTTTCTTGACAATATCCTTAGTCTTACAGAACCTTTGCAATCTCATTAAGTCCCATTTTTTAATCTTTGACCTTAGAGCTTGAGCCATTGGTGTTTTGTTCAGGAAATTTTCTCCTGTGCCTATGTGTTCCAAGGTTTTCCCTACTTTCTCATCAATAATTTCAGTGTATATGGTTTCATGTGGAGATCTTTGATCCACTTACACTTGACCTGTTTACAAGGAGATAAGAAAGGGTCTATTTTCATTCTTTTGCATGCTGAGTGCCAGTTGGACCAGCACCATTTGTTGAATAGGCTGTCCTTTTTGCATTGAATGTTTACGGCTCCTTTGTCAAAAACCAGGTGACCATATACATGAGGGTTCATTTCTGGATCTTCTATTCTATTCCATTGATCCACATGCCTATTTCTGTACCAGGACCATGCAGTTTTCAACTCAATTGCCTTGTAATATAGCTTGAGGTCAGGAATAGTGATTCCCGCAGATGTTTTTTTGTTGTTGAGGATGGATTTCATTATTCTAGGTCTTTTGTTATTCCATATGAAATTGCACATTGATCTTTCCAATTCCTTGAAGAACTGGGTTGGAATTTTGATGGGGATTGCATTGAATCTGTATTGATTGCTTTTGGTAGGATTGGCATTTTTAACATGTTGATCTTTCCAATCCATGAGTATGGGAGATCTTACCATTTTCTGAGATCCTCCTCAATTTCTTTCTGTACAGGTTTGAAGTTCTTGTCATACAGGTCCTTCACTTTCTTAGTTAGAGTCACACCAAGGTATTTCATAGTTTTTGTGACAATTGTGAAGGGTACCTTTTCTCTAATTTCTTTCTCCACATGTTTGTCCTTTGAGTATAGGAAGGCTACTGATTTGTTTGAGTTGATTTTGTATCCAGCCACTTTGCTGAACATGTTTATCAGCTGTAGGAGTTCTCTGGTGGAATTTTTGGGGTCACTCAAGTACACTATCATGTCATCAGCAAAGAGTGATGTTTATATCTCTCTTCCTTTCTGATTTGTATCCCCTTGATCTCCTTTTGCTGTCTAATTGCTCCAGCCAGGACTTCCAGTACTATGTTGAATAGGTAGGAGGAGAGTGGGCAGCCTTGTCGAGTCCCTGATTTTAGTGGGATTGCTTCAAGTTTCTCGCCGTTAAGTTTGATGTTGGCTGTTGGTTTGCTGTATATTGCTTTTATTATGTTTAGGTATGGACCTTGGATTCCTGTTCTTTCCAGGACTTTTAACATGAAGGGGTGTTGGATTTTGTCAAATGCTTTCTCAGCATCTACTGAGATTTCCTTGTGATTTTGATCTTTGAGTTTGTTTATATGGTGGATTACATTGATGGATTTCCTTATATTAAACCATCCTTGCATCCCAGGGATGAAGCCTACTTGGTCATGATGAATGATCATTTTGATGTGTTCTTGGATTCGGTTTGCAAGGTTTTTGTTGAGTATTTATGCATCAATGTTCAGAAGTGAGATTGGTCTGAAGTTCTCTTTCCTTGTAGGGTCTTTGTGTGGTTTAGTTATGAGGGTTATTGTAGCCTCAAAAAAATGAGTTGGGTAGCATTCCATCTGATTCTATCTTTTGGAATAGTTTGGAGAGTATTGGTGTTATATCCCCAATAAATGTCTGATAAAATTCTGCACTGAACCCGTCTGGACCTGGGCTTTTTTTGGTTGGGAGACTTTTGATGACTTCTTCTATTTCTTTAGGTGTTATAGGGTTATTTAGATGGTTTACTTGGTCCTGTCTTAACTTTGGGATCTTGTATCTGTCAAGGAATTCATCCATTTCCTCCAGATTTTCTAATTTTGTGGAGTATAAGTTTTTGTAGTAGGATCTGATGATTTCTTGAATTTCCTCAGTTTCAGTTGTTATGTCCCCACTTTCCTTTCTGATTTTGTTAATTTGTATACTCTCTCTTTGTCCTCTAGTTAGTCTTGCTAGGGGTTTATCAATCTTGTTGATTTTCTCAAAGAACCTACTCTTGGTTTTGTTGATTTTTTCAATGGTTCTTTTTGATTCTATTTGGTCTATTTCTGCCCTAATTTTTATTATTTCTTGCCGTCTACTCTTTTTGGGTATATCTGCTTCCTTTTGTTCTAGAGCTTTTTCCTGTGCTGTCAGGTTGCTGGTGTAAGCTCTCTCCAGTTTCTTTTTGGAAGCACTTAGGGCTACGAGTTTTCCTCTCAGAACTGCTTTCATTGCATCTCATAGGTTTGAGTAGGTTGTGTTTTCGTTTTCGTTAAATTCTAGAAAATCCTAAATTCCTTTTTTAATTTCTTCTTTGACCCTGCTATCATTTAACAGAGCATTGTTTAGTTTCCATGTGTCTGTGGGCTTTTTGTTGTCTTTGTTATTGTTAAAGACCAGCCGTAAACCATGGTGATCTAAGAGGATGCATGGGCGTATTTCAATCTTCTTATATCTATTGAGGCTCGTTCTGTGTCCAATTATGTGGTCAATTTTCGAGAAGGTGCCATTGGGTAGTGAGAAGAAGGTGTATTCTTTTACTTTAGGATGATATGTTCTGTAGATATCTATTAATTCTAGTTGGTTCAAAGTCTCTACTAGTTTTGCAGTGTCCTTGTTTAGTTTCTGTTTTCATCAACTGTCCATTGGTGAGAGTGGGGTATTAAAGTCTCCCACTATTATTGTGTGGGGTAAAATGTATTTTTTGAGCTTTAGTAGTATTTTTTTTATGAATGTGGGTGCTTTTTTATTTGGAGTATATATGTTAAGGATTGAGAGTTTCTCCTGACAGATTTTCCATGTAATGAGTAAAAATTTTCCTTCCTTATCTTTTTTGATATCTTTTGGTTGGAAATTTGCTTTATTCGATATTAGAATAGCCACTCCAGCTTGCTTCTTGGAGCTGTTTGCTTGGAAGTTTTTTTCCCACCCTTTAACTCTGAGATAGTGTCTGTCTCTGTCTCTGAGATATGTTTCCTGTATGCAGCAAAAGGCTGGATTTTTTTATGTATCCAGTCTGATAGCCTATGTCTCTTTATTGGGGAGTTGAGTCCATTTATGTTAATAGATATCAAGGAATAGTTGTTTTTGTTTCCTGCCATTATTGCTTTTGTGGGTTGAGTTGTGTCTGTGTCTTTTTCTTCTTTTAGTTTTCTTTTTTAGGAGTTTTGTTGGTTTTACTAGGCTGTATTTTCCCTCATTGTATTGGGTTTTCCACCAATAATTCGTTGTAGTGCTGGGTTTGTGGTCAGATATTGTGTAAATTTTGATTTGTCTTGAAATATCTTCATCTCTCCATCTATGGTGATTGATAATTTGGCTGGGTATAGCAGCTTGGGCTGGCACTTGTGTTCTCTTAGGGTGTGCATGATGTCTCTCCAGGCTCTTCTAGTTTTCATAGTCTCTGTTGAGAAATCAGGTGTGATTCTGATTGGCCTTCCTTTATATGTTACCTGACCTTTTTCCTTTACTGCTTTTAGCATTTTTTTCTTTGCTTTGGTCACTTGGTGTTTTTACTATTATGTGTCAGAAGGTATTTCTTTTCTGGTCCAACCTATTTGGAGTTCTGAAGGTTTCTTTTATGCTCGTGGTCATCTCATTCTTGAGGGTAGGGAAGTTTTCTTCTACGATTTTGTTGAAGATATTTACTGTGCCTCTTAGTTGATACTCTTCTTTCTCTTCTATTCCTATTATCCTTAGGATTGGTCTTCTCATTGTGTCCTGGATTTCCTGGACATTTTGGGTTAGGATCTTTTTGTTTTTTGCATCTTCTCTGGCTGTTTTGTCTATGTTTACAATGTTGTCTTCTGCCCCGGAGATTCTGTCTTCCATCTCTTGTAATCTATTGGAAATGCTTGCTTCTATGATTCCTGATTTCTTTTTTAGGTGTTCTACCTCTAGGGTTATCTCTTTTTGTGTTTTCTTTATTGTGTTAATATCCGTTTTAATTTCCCTCTTCCATTCCTTCATCTCTTTGATTCTGTTTTCCTCTAGTTCTTTGAGTTCTTTGAGTATTTTTCTTGTTTCCTCTTTAAAAGCTTCTCAATCTTTTTGCTTTTCCTCCAGTTCCTGGTAGCTTAATAGGGCAGGGCAGGGCAGGGCAAGGGAGGGGGTGCACTTTCCGTGTGCACTCCCCAGAGATCTCTCTGCTCACTGGCAGCCCAGGTCTCCCACCCACCAGTTGCTCAGCCTCTAATAGCCACCGTTCCGGGTGGCAGATGGGCCAGGCTCTGCCCACTCTTAATTTGAAGCTCCTTGACATCATCATTTTCCATTGAAGCACGTATTTCTCTGAAATGAAAACCTTCACATTAGTGGGTATTAAATTCCATGCAGAAGAAACTAAACATTTTTAGAACATGTTGTTTGAGCATCAGTGAATTGTAGCCTTTCCATGCTCGCACCAATATACCTTGAAGGAACATTGTCACAACCCTGAAAACATCTTCACATGCATCACATTGCAGCGGATTCTTCAGGAGCTATTTCACTTCTTTTAACAAGACTGCTGTTTCAAGATATGGAAAAGTGTTTCAAGATGAAGGAACTTAATCAATCTCTGTTGAATTCAAATGAATGAACTGAGAGCTTTGAATAAAATCATTACTATAAAATGATATTCTTGTTTATTTGAAAATCTTGGTAAGATATCAAGCAAAATGGTAGATTAGACAAATTTTAACTCAACTGATGATAATTTTCATAGAACATTATATGCAGAAAAAGTCAGTTCACTTCTCACACTTATATTCTAGAGACAAAGCCCTGCATATTCCATAAGCAAACTAGCCCATTTTTTTTGTCAATAAGAAACCCTGAGTGTGCGTTCCATGGTAGACATAACAATAAACCCTTGGTTGATGGTAGTATATGTATTGCCACAATCCTGTGGCATGTGGACATTTTTATGGGTATTGTCACATAACCAGGGAAAGAGGTGTGCAGACAGAGAATGAGGCATTTCTATCCATTCAAAGAATATGCTCCTTTGAGAGACACTTCTAGTGAGTTTTCTCACAAGACACAGTATATTTACATCCTTTGCCTGTACAAAGTTAATTACTCACTTCTTTTCCCAAATACTGATTTGCCATTATTTACTTTTTCAGTGATACTTTCTTAAGCATCTGACCATCTAACTAAGTAACCGGCCAAAATTGTAAATCTACAGGCACAAATTTAATTGTAGTCTATGGAATTGTCTTGACGATAAAAGTGAACATCCTTTGTGAATTACTAATTCTATTATTTCCTAGGTGACCCTCATTACTAGGCACTGCTGCTCGCTCCTACTCTCTGGGAATCTAAATCTTCTGACCTAGAGCACTATGCTGAACTCCACTAGTCCCTATTTTACCCACATAGAAACACTACAACTGTCTCCAACTTACTAAACTGAATGTGTTATTTTCATTCCTACCACAACTGCCTCAGTTCCATACCCTCTGAAAGCAGGCTCTTGTTATCCAGCAACTTAGGTCAAAACCAGGAACAGTACTAGTCTTCAGCCGTGTTGAGATTACACTCTAGAACCATGATACCTGGCTTGTATCAAAGCTGTTACGTACGATCACATTGAATTATTTCATGAAACTTAACTTAAAAAACCCAGAAAAGGCTTTATGTTTGAATGTATTCTTCTGTTCTTGCAAAACTAACTAGTTGTTTTGCTTGTTAATTGCCACTCCCACTGTCTGTCCTTAGAAGTTAAGAATGACTATGCTTTACTAGTTGGGTGTTTACAAAACAGCAGCATAAACCAGAGGATTCTCAAAGCAGTTAATTGTAGAGAAGAAACCAAAAAATCAGAGAAAAAGGAGAACTGTATCAGGTTTAATTACAAATAAAATGATCACATCTTTTTATTCTCAGGAACCTCTCCAATTCCTAGGCCTTCTTTGACCCTGTTAAGTATGAATAGCCATAGTTGCTTAGGCCAAGACCTGACCTTGATGTAGTCAAAAACACTCCTTAAATCTGCTGATTATAATCCAAAGAAATACAAAACTTAGCACCTCTGTAATATAAAATAAAAACATAACCCAACAAAACAAGAAGTTGATTTTGAAAAATCCAAAATACTCATAGCTTCTTGAAGAGGAGATCTTGATCATCCCCTTAAACAGACATGTGCATATCCACTGCAGGTTATTTGGACTAAAATCAAGATGAATCCATTACTCATTTCCTCTCTGGATTTCTTGTGGCTTTTCTTAGACCTGAAATGGATAAAAGCCATTCAGTTAGGTAGCACATAAGATGTACATAGTGTGCTGACAATGATGAGTACAGACGACAAAAACAGAAGATGATGTGTGGGGGGGGGGAGGGGAGGGCCGGAGGTTGTTGACAGTCTCCAACTTTTTCCTCCCCAGTTCTGGGATTACATGTGAATTTGTGTGTTTTACATGGCACCGGATGTACACATGTACTTGAGTGACTACGCAGGCTGGAAGCTATGACACTCATGTCTTCATTTTCATTTATTGAGGCAGATGTCCAGTTGGCACAACCCAATCACTGGGGAAAAGGAAATGTCAACTGAGGATCTTTCTACAGTAGACTGGCCTTGGCTGCGTCTGTGAGAGATTGATTGTCTTGATTGAGTGGAAGCCCAATCCACTGAGGACAGCCTCATTTCAAGGTTGTTGGGTCTAGGCTGTGTAACTAGCGAGAAAGCAAGACAGTAAGCAGTTCTCTTCTATGATTCCTGCTTGAGTTCGTTCCCTGACTTTCTTCAACCAAGGACTGTCACCTAGAAGTACAATCTGAAAGAAATCTGTTGCTTTGTGTTATACCATTTATCAAAGCATCAGAAAACTAGAGCTCAAAATGAAGTTAGTCTAGATAAGCAGTCTACCTTGAGGAACCTTCAGTGTTGGGAGTCAAGAAAGGCTTTTCAAAAGTGATTTCTAAGGATTTGGACTGCTTTGCACAGCAAGTACTTTATCCTTGAAGCCACTGAGATACTATTGAGTTTTTTGTTTTTGTTTTTCACATACTCAATTATTAAGAAAAAGCACTATTAAAGAGAACCCAAGTTGAGTTCTTAGCATCCACATTTGGTCTTCCAATGACTGCAGTTCCTGGGATTTCATACATTTGACCTCCACTGGCATCTGCACTCACTTCAAATACACACATATGTACAATACAAATAAAAATATATCTTAAGATTAACCTTGTCTGGGGGATTGGGGGTGGAAAACAGGATACCTTATTTAAGAGAAAAAAATAGGTCTTAGATCCCAGAACCATTAAAACTATATAGGTCCTCTCTATCCAAACCTTTAATTCTATAAAGAAAAGCAAGGTACAAAAGAAATAGAATTCTAGGAATTTTCTGAGGGAAAAATGCCTATTTTTGTTTTGTGATAGCTACAAATACCCACATCAAAACAATATTCTTCATCTTAATTGTCTTTGAAATTGTGTGTGCTTCCTCTTGTATACACACACAAGGAGGCTTGCAAGTGTGTGCAAGAGTACACACTCACACACACACACACACACACACACACACACACACACACATACACACTGGTGAGCCAGCAAGGTCTTTCTAGCACTAAAATTTCAGGTGCACCTGGCTTTTGACACAGTTGCTACAGACTGAATTCTAGTCCTCCAGCTTCCATTACAAGTACTTTATTTACCCAATGAGTCACCTCATTGTGGTACATTTACACAATGGAATACTACTCAGCCACCAGAAACAATGATTTAACCAAATTCTTAAGAAAATGGATGCATCTAGAGAATATCATTCTGACTGAGATAACCCAGTCACAAAAGAACAGACATAATATGCAGTCACTGTTAATGGGATTTTAACCCCAGAGGCTTGCACTGCCCCAGAAACAACTCACAGTCTGTATGAAGTCCAAGAAATAAAGAAAACAAAACAAAACCAAATAAAAAAATTTTCTATACCACAAGAAAACTTTGACTATTTCCATGTTACATATTGTTTTACATGTACTTTATGCTCATTGTAACTATTAAGTTTTCAATGCATACTATCAAAACTTCAAAAAAATCAAGTACTGACTAAAAAATATATTCATACAGTTTTATGTAAAAATTATTTTAAAATCTGAAAAAAAGTACTGACAAAATTGTATTGTATAATGTTATGCAAACAATGCTTAAAATCTGTACATTTATCTTTGTTTTGTAAAATAAAGTTGTTAAAAAAAGATTACTTATCTATAAAACATATATATGCCTAAACATAGAACTAGACATTACATATAACATGGATTAGATGAAAAATTTTTAGATGTTAAAAATTCATGTAAAAAGTATGTGAACAACCCATTATATATATATATATATATAATGTTCACAATTATATAGAAGAACTCAATCATGTACTTTGAAATATGAAATGAACAGCTTGTTGACAAATAGGTGAAATTTGATTCATAAAACCAAGGCACCCATTTTCTTTTGCATTACTTCATAGATTTTGTTTCCTCACAAAAAAAGTGTCCCTAAAACCATAGTTTTGTAATGTGGTGGTTTAGATGACAATGGTCCCCATATTCTCTTACATTTGAATACAGGGTCCCTATTTGGTAGAACTGTTACTACCAGATTATAGGCCGTACCTTGTTGAAAATACTGTATAACTGGGGACAGCATTGATGTTACTAATGCATATGCCATATTCAGTCTCTCTTTCTGTGCCTCATCCAGTGCATGTGGGGTAGCTGTCAGCTTCTGCTCCAGTACTGTATCTGCATGCCTGCGGCACTGTTCATAACCATGTCAGGGGCATACCCACTAGTAACTATAATCTTCAATAATCTGTATTTTTCTATAAATTGACCTGTTCAGGTACTTCTTCACAAGAACAGAAGATATACCAAGACAAACAACTTCATTTGTTATTTGTAAATTCCTATAATATTTTTACATACTTTTGACATTTTACTGTAAGAAAATTGATGAAATTGATCCTTAATACAGTATGACTATAGTATCAGGAAATTATAAAACCTACTATAATGTTATCATTCAGTCTGAACACTAAAGGAAAAATATTTGCAACAGCAAAGGTAAATTCAACATTATATATTTTAATAAATTTATAATGTTCAACTTTCTAATCAAAATGAATCCAAGGTTAATTTGAGGAGAATATTTGACACGGAATTTTTTCTTCACAACATATTTATTTCACTTGCCAGTATTGGTTTGATCACTCCAAATTAGACAGTTTGGCCTTGCTCACCTTCTTACTGGCATATGACTACATATGATCTTTCACTTCCTTCTAGAAACATATATGGCAAAAGAATATACAAATAAGCCTGAATATAACTTTGACTTTATAGCTGGTGAGAGAATGTAGCTAGTATCCATACCTATGAACTTCTCAATCCTTCACCAAATATTTTCGCTCTATGGTTTTGTTACTAACTGGGTAGACAAAACTCTCGGTGCGGAATTTTTCTCTTTTAGTTTTCTTGTCCTTATTTTTTGTTACATCTTTTTTGTTGACTTAAATCACAGGTAAGCAACTCTAAAACATACATTTCACCACAGACAATGCCATAAATTGTCTTTGGCTTCTCTTATCTGTGGGTAAGGTGAGTAGTTATCACTCTTAATTTCTTTTTTTTAAAACGACTTTATTTTACAAAACAAAGATAAATGTACAGATTTTAAACATTTTTTGCTTAAAATTAAACATTTTTGTCAGTACTGCTTTTTCAGATATTAAGATAATTTTTACATAAAACTATGTGAATATATTTTTTAGTCAGTACTTGATTTTTTCAAGGGCTTGACAGTATGCATTGAAAACTTAATAGATCCCATGAGTGTAAAGTACATGCAAAACAAAACGCAACATGGAAATAGTCAAAGTCTTCTTGTTGTGTAAATATATTTTTTTTTTTGTTTTCTTTATTTCTTAAACTTAATACAGTCTTTGAGTTGTTTCTGAAAGAGTGCAAGCCTCTGGGGTTAGCATCCCAATATCAGTGACTGCATATTATGTCTGTTCTTTTGTGACTGGGTTATCTCACTCAGGATGATATTCTCTAGATGCAGCCATTTTCTTAAGAATTTGCTTAAGTCATTGTTCCTGGTGGCTGAGTAGTATTCCATTGTGTAAATGTACCACAATTTTTGTATCCATTCATCTTCTGAAGGACATCTGGGTTCTTTCCAGCTTCTGACTATTATAAATAGAGCTGCTAACATATGTAGAAGGGGTGTTCCTAATCAAGAAATGTATTCCTATGGCGCAGCTGAGAAATGCACTTATGATGGTGGTTCTCATGATGTCAGTCTCCACACAGCTGCAGATATGGCCCTGAACTTCCTCACACTGTCCAGACATGGTTTAATAGTTCCATGTTCAAGAGGAACCTTCTTGTCAGTTCTACCATATCCACTAGCTGTACTTTTAACTGTGTGCTCTCCTTTAGGACATGACGTTCAGAAGACAAAAAATGACCTCGGTATGATGAACACAAGTATCTCACCAAGACGAACATAGAGACCTCTGGGTAGAACCGTCTTCTAGATACAGGGGCACTAGGAGCCTCTCCCTCATCCATCCTCTTCCTTGCAAAACTCTTAAGTGCAGATGATGCTAGTGAGAGGATTAACAAAGGCCATGTCCCAAACACAGCTCTCCACAAGGACTAGCCTGATTCTTTTGCTACTTCTAACATCCTTCAGGCACCGGGACTTACCTCTAATGCCTGGCAACATTACCTAACCAATAGCTAGACAACTTGAACCAACCAAAGCTACAGTGCCTTTTTCTGAGCACTAATCTTTGCCTTAGCTCACCTCCACCTGGTACTATCATCATCTCAAAGGCCAAGTTTAACCTCCATTTCCCCAGTGTGACCATTCCTATGAAATAACAAAACAATCCTAAAAAGCGGTATCGGCTCTCTATTTTTACCATGTTGTGCATTTTTACATGTATGCATTACTGTATGCATGTGTGCACAAATGTGCTACTGCACTTGTGTGGAGGCTAAAAGAAAAGATTTTTCTAAAAAAAAAAAAAAAGAATTGTAATTCTCCTATCAAGTGGATCCTGGAAATTAAACTTAGGTCACCACCTTGGTGACAAGCACCTTTATATGCTGAGCCACCCTACCAGTCCATTATCCACTTTCTTACTGTGTTGAGACAAAGTCTATATAGTCCTGGCTGACTCAGAGCACAGAGATCCACCTGCCTCAGCCTAGAGTCAAAGACATGCAATTCCACATCTAGTCTATTGTGCACTTAAAAGTCTAGACAATAGATATTCCAAATAAGACCTTCTGTTTCCCCAACATGAGGACACTGTAGGGAACACACTGCACACCCAACAAAGGCTGCACTCAGACACTGTAGGGAACACACTGCACACCCAACAATGGTTGCACTCAGACACTGCAGGGAACACACTGCACACCTGACAAAGGCTGTGGTCAGACACTGCCTTCTCCACAGCAAGGCTCTGTTCTAGTCCCTCTTCAAGTTCCAGGGGTCACATGTGGAAATGCCATGTTTTGTGGGGAGATTAACACTGTCACTTCCTAAGTGGTTTTAAGAGTTTTTCCTACAGATTTTCACATAATTTACAAACATGTTTGTGTCACACACTGGCACCTCTATACTGTCTAGAAGACTGGGTGCTGCAAATTTGGACACATCTTCTATACATTACAAAATAAGATGTACAGATATAAAAGACAATGACTAATCTTGCATTACCAAACTTACATTAGCATTAGCATTAGGTCCTTCATTTTCTTTCTTCCTCCTTCCAAACTCTCACAAGCAAGGCTGCATTGCTGCTCAGAAGCAGTTCTCTCTTTCTAGTTCCAAAAGACAGCATTCATCATGAGTTTAAACAGGAGAATCAACTACACGTATTATTTACTATGTCTACTTTTAACATACTTTGTGCACTTCTAAACACCTAGAAGGACTAGATGTTTCAGAAGAGGACATAAATTTGTCCCCTATATACAGAGCAGTGTTAACCACACACATGTAACTAGTTAGATCTCAAAGGTGAGAACATTCTGGTCTCCCACCTTTCTTCCCTTTCAGGCCATTCCTGTGTCCTGTGACACAGGCGCCTATCCCTTGGATGATACACTTTCACCACTCTTCAGAAGACAACCTTGCAGTGAACTAACAATATCCAGAGTGTGAGGCTACTAACTACTTTTGTAATACATTGGCAACCTCTTTAATACCTAGAGAGTAGATATCATAGGACTCATTTTTCCAGTATGTACACTATATACAGTATAGCAAAACTACATGAGATGCACACAGCACACAGGGTGATGGGGAAGCTAGGAATGTCTAGCACACTAATGGGATCTTTGCAGTTTCCTCCCTCCCACCTCCTCAGTCCACTGAACAAGCACAGCCAGTACAATGTGTACAGAAGTGGTTAACAATCCTACTTCTACACATGATTTCTCCAGTTTTAAACTGTATACACAAGATAACATTCTAGCAGTTGTAACTTTAAATGTATCAAGCACTTTCAAATGCCGAGAAAGAATAGATGTTTCATGTAAGAACTTATCTGCTATTTACATGACATTGGTAAATAAAACTATGCAAAACAATGGATATTATCATAGGTATCTTCTTTATGTAACCATTTGGGCTTCCACCCACTTTCTTCTTTTTTCTCTCTGCCTTCAAACCAGGCGACAAAAATAGGCATGTGTAATGCTTAGAAACAGCTGAACAAATTCCTATCCCCAAGCCATTTACAGAACAAATTTTTCTATGAATTTTAACCTTGTACACTATGTGCTAATTTTACTACTCTGTCATACATTGGCAACCTCTTTAACATCTCAAGTCTAGATGTTGAAAATTTTAGACATATTTGTCCATTATATACAGTATACATACAGCAAAACAAAATGCACATATATAGAAATGGCATCTGAAAAGGTCCCATAAACACACATGCTACTACATGACCATTGTCACTGCCTACCAGCACCTCCCCACTGAGAGAGTACAGACACTACTGCTCAGGGAGGGTTGGGGGGAGCTCATCACTCAACTTCCAAGACAATGGTTCATGAGCTTTTGCAAAAAGATATTTACAAAGTGATATTTCACTTCCTCTACATTAAACATACATTGGGCACTTCTAAACATCTAGATAGACCAAATGTTTCAAGTAAGGACTGTTGTCCACTATGTACACAGCAGTCTAGTAAACAATACACATGTAACAAAGGTAATTAAAAATTCTTTAACACAAAATGTAAGAAAAAAGTGTACTCTACTAATTCTACTGTCATACACCTGCAAGCTCTTCTACACCTAGAGTGAGCAGATGCTGTAAATGAGGAACCCTTTGTCCTTTACATTATGTACAGAGCAAAGCCAAACAAAATGGGATAGTGGTTTTTTCCCACCCACGGACCACAGTGGCTGAGAGCTCTGGATTCCCTTCTGGGAACCAGCACACAAACACAATGTGGTCAACTCAGGAGTCGTTTGGCTATTCCTCTCCAAACACTATTTCAAATAAATCCTAACAAAAAGGTATTTACAGAATGCTTCTTATAAAATATCAGGAACTTCAGAGCAGCTAGAAAAACATTTCCTAAAGAGAAAAAAAAAAAAAAAAAGAAGAAGAAAAAAAACCTGGCATTTTCAAATACACACAGATACACGGGGGTCGGTGGTAAAAGAGGAATAAAATGCATACAGAAGAGAGAGGGGATTGAGGGGTGAGAGAGAGACACAGGTCTTCTTCACATGACCAATCTGGCTCCTGACCACTTCCTCCTCCTGTTGGGTCCTCTAACCTACAGACAAACAGGGATGAATGTTGCTCCTGGGTCTTTCTAGAAGCGGCCTAAGCAATTCCATTTCAAAAATCACTTGCAGAGGATGAGTCTACGATCTGCTTTTTATGACGACTGGTATACAGGTGATCTATCTCTACCCTTTGTCTGCAATCTCTACAGCTACATGTCCAGATTTAGACAAAAGTTAAAAAGGGTAGGGGGAAATGTTGAGAGCAGCTATTTCATATTATATATACACAGGCCTTCTTCAGAGGCAGGTAAGTCTTCTCCAGTGTTACTGATTGTCCACAAGCGGTTGTCCCCTCTTGGCTTCTCTTGGGTGGAAGGAAGACCCGCGGCCCAAGAATCGATCGCTCCTCTCTCAGCTATTCAGGGCTCCGCTCACCTTAGTCCAGGCCCGTTGAGTCCTCTGTTCATCCAGGTCTGAGAGCTCGTCCAGGGGCGATCCCCTCCCAAGATGGCGGAGTGTTCTTCCTGCAGACCCACCGCCTCAGGCCGCGGAAGCCCCGAGGGGCCAGCCATGGCTTTCAGGTGGCCGCCATTCTTTCCACCATGCCATGCCAGCCACCACCAGGAGACATCCTCAAGGCCTGGTTTGGGCTTCTCTGTGGACCCGACCCTGGACAGTAGGGGGTCAGGAGATTCCTGAAGGCTGCCTGCAGAGGGTGAACAAGGTTCACCAGGCCTTGGCAGAGGCCTTGGGGGGCTCGGGTGGAAGGAGGCCACACCAATGAGCTCCCTGAACTCTCCCCCAAAACTTCAGGTACTAGTCTGTATGGGAAGACATGTAAACATTTCTATTGTAACTCCTCCAACATTATGACATCAACTATTGCCTTTAACTTACTATAAAGTTATGGAGTGTAAGAGCATTTAGAAAATCATATAATTAATGATCCTGCTGTAATGGTTCTGATAGTTATATGAGGTAATTTTTAGAGAAAGTTTAAGTCCTGAGAACAGAAATAAAGGTTTGTTAGACCTTCTTTTCTCCCCCCACCCCCACCTCTCACTCTGCTTTTTCTTTCCTTTCCTCTCTGGTTCATAAAGAGTTAATGAATTCCTGATTCTAGCCTGGTCAGGTAGGAACCCTTGAACCAGGGAAAAAAAGAGCCAAGTAACTAACCCTTCTTTCCTTAATCCCATGCTGCTACCAACAGGACTTAATTACTAGAAACCAGAAACTTTTAACCACAGAACATTTAACTCTTAAGAGTTAAACTGCCAGAGGCCATTACTTTAGAGTTACAAGGCCAGAGATCTTTAACCTTTGGCCTTCATCTGATGTTGTGTCTCACCTCAGTACCTGTGATGTGCTCCTTACTTAAAGGAGTTTGTGTATTGTGGGAGGCAGGTGGGAGGAAGGCTAAGTGGAAGTGGTGGGATGGTGAAGAACAGAGAAGATGTGTGTGGTGGGTAGAATGTGTCTTGAAGCAGAGCCTTGTTGTAGCTCAGGCTAAGCAATTAATCCTGCCAGTGTATGTGAGTGTCTGCCAGTACCCACGAAATGTCTGTGGAAAAAGTGACAGGACATCCCGCCTTGGTGCCATCATTTCTACCATGTAAATCTTAGAAACCAAACTAAAGTCATCATGCTTCAGTGGCAGACCTTTACCCGCTTAACCACCCCACCATCATCCCAAATGCAAGTTTAAAAGCAAATCTGATCCACTGTCGGAGATTTGATCTTAAAATTGTGGAAAAGAATCAGATTTAAAAAATACCGGTAACTGTTAAGTTCAGCAACAGTAAGTTCATTGGTGATATAGAACAGTTTTAAATGAAATTTCCCATAGTAATTTTTAAGATGAAGACAGCACTACAAAGCTAGATACAGAATTAGCAAATGCAGCAAATAGGGTATTTTTGAATAATCATAGTAATGTTTTAGAATAACATTTTAGTAACATATTAAATCATCTTTAAAACTTTCTATTACATCTCAAATCTGTACTTATTAAGATATCAGAATAGCTACTGTTTATTAATTCTACTAAATGTTTATTAATTCTACTTCAATTTCACCACCCCAAAATGGGGGATAGCATCTCAAGCTGGCCCCAAATACACCTGGCTTTCTGTTAGGCTTTTGTTCGTGGGGAGATGATTTCATTTAGCCTAGGCTAGTCTCAACAATTCTGAGTGGAGAAATTGCACAGGCTCTTGATTAGATCATTTTTCAAATGATTGCTAATAATATCTACACCAAGTGAGGTGAAGGTGAAAAGGAAAACAATAAAACTAATAGCTGTAAGCATTATATAATATTCAACATTCCTGTTAGAGGCTATTCATATCCTTATTTTAGAAGTGAAAGAAATACATAGAGCAATAATCTCAAGACACTGTAAGAAATGGCAAACAAGATCCAAATGTTGATTAGTCTGTATCTAAAGTCTATACAGTTTAATTTTATATTTTATCTTCATAAATACAGCTAATCTTCCTTTCTTCTCATTGTTACCACATGATCAACAAATAATACTAACCACCCAACCTTTCCACAACCAAATATAAAAGGAAGAGAAAAGGGAAATTACCCGAATTACCCACTGCACCATTGTTCACTAGGGAATTGGGTGCCACGGTACGAGGCCAGTGTCCATCATGAGATGAGCCAGGGATTGCCATGGGCCTGGCAGCAGGCTGTGCGAAGATGATGCTGGGATCACTCAAGCCAATATTGTTGGGGGTACTGCCAGGTGCAGAGTGTAGCATTGGGCCATGGATGGGCCATGACGGGGTAGGGATCTGGAGGGGGTGCATGGGCAATAATCCCATCCCGTGCATGGGTGAGTAATGAGCTGGAGGTGATGGAGGAAAGTTATACAAGGGCACCTGAACCTGGTGAGGGGGCTGGCCTCCCTGCTGGGGTGGGCCAAGCTTAGGCTGGGATCCTGGCTGGGATGGAGGTGGGGGAAGAGCAGATGGTTGAGGAGAAGTCTGTGGAAAAGGCTGAGGCTGAGGAGAATAGGATGGTGAATCAGTCTGCAGGAAAAAAGGATAATTTTAAAAATTAAGATTATTAAAATAGTTATTTTATTAGAACATTAGACACAGAACTATATGATATTTATAACAAATAATAAAATTTCCTATTACATGAAGATAAAATTTTCCCCCAGGTGCTCAAATTCTCTCACTTGAGTAATGGTTCATAAGCTGTTTTTTCCCCCTTCGTTCAAGGGGGAAAAAAAAGAGAAAACCTAGCATCATGAACACCATATGTCCTTTGTAAACTAGAAACCAACACATAAATTACTCACATCCCCTTCCATTCAGCCCCTGAACAATTGTGTATACTAGGCAGTATTACTAGGTACTGAATATGCATCTATGCCTTCGTGATGTTTAAATGTTTACTGCATAAGAAATCGGGGAGTAGGAAAAAAATTACACATTATAACAATTTTTACTATGATAAAGACTATATAATTAGAAAGTCAGGCTTGCTAGTGTATTATATGTGTTGTCTAAGCAAGCCGGAGGATAAAGCAAGCAAAATGGGCTGCTTATTGAGACTAATTCTCTCTACAAGAAAAGTATCATTTATAGTATAGTTTGATAAACAGAAACACCTAACTTCCACTTTTGAAGAAAAGTAGAAATCAAAGACTTTCCAAGATTAAGTAACCTTTACCTGAGACTAAAAGGTAAATAGAAGCAAATCGAAAATTAAGAAGCTTCAGAGAAGGAAAGAATACTTAGCAACAGAAATAACATGTCAGAAGGTCTATGAATGTGATGTTCTGAAGAGGTTTGGCCCGGTTGTTTTAATGCTTGGCTGAAGGGAGTGGCCCTATTAGGTATAACCTTACTGGAATAGGTGTGGCCTTCTTAGAGGAAGTGTAGGTAGGCTTTGAGGGTTTCTATGCTCAGGCTCTGCCCAGGCTGCATTCAGATTATATGTAGAACTCATGGCTTCTGCAGTAACCATGTCTGCCTGCTTGGATGCTGGCAGGTTTCCTGCCAGGCTGATAATGGACTGAACCTCTCAATCTGTAAGCCAGCCCCAATTAACTTTCCTTAATAAGAGTTACCATAGTAAAGCTGTCTCTTCGCAGCTATAAAACCCTAACTGAGACAATGGGCATGAAAATGCTTAACTGTGTAAAATAAATGAAATCTAAAAGATGTTAAATAGTGTAGTACACAGCTAAGGGAATACTGTATCTGAGGCTTAAGAACTACACAGAAATAATCCCAGTAGGGGGGGCAGGTGGATTTGTTAAGATCAGGGCTACCCAGAGAAAGTCTCACCTCCAAATTCAGGAGTTCTGACATCCTCACACAGACATGCATGCAGGCAAGACACTAATGCACAAAAACTAGAACTAAATCATGTAAAAAATTATACAATGACCAGTATGCCTGCCAGCTTTCGGATCAAGCCCAAGTTCTCTCCATTATAAAACAAGAACCAACTAAAACAGAAACAAGGCAATGAGGGTGCCTGTGTTTTATTTATCATATAATTTATGCAATTTATACAAGAGCAGTACAAAACCACTGAAAATTTGAACAAGAAATATAATCAACTTGAAATTTAAAATTTTTCTGATTTAATAATAATGAAAAAAACTACTAAAAGAAAACACTGATAAAACTAATTAAAAGGTGCGATAACATCTGAATTCTCATTTGATATTCTGGTCTTTCACAAGTTATATTCTCACTCACGACACATCCAGATGTGAGGTGAGGAGAATATACAAATCTGGACATGGTGGTAAACACTTTCAATCTTAGCACTCAGGGGAAGAGGTGGAGTTCTGGGCCAGCCTGATCTGCACTGTGAGCTCTAGAAAAGCCAGGGCATGAGATTGGAGAGAGAAAGAAGTTAATATATAGGCAAATAAAGGACTATGAAACAACTACCCAAGTAGAAATGAATTCCCAACATTATTACAAAACAACAACAATGACTATGTAGTATGGCTAACTTTGATTGATAACTTGACTACATTAAAAAGTAACTAAAACCCCAGCAGGTATGCAAATATGTGAGAGACTTTTTTCTGCTTGCCCTCAATCTCACTAGCAGGTTCATCTCTCCTGAACCAGTTCTTTTCTGGTGCTAGAATCTCCTTTTTTGAAATTCCAATGTGAGCTGAAAACTGGCTGCTCTTTAGGACCTCTAGCACCAGAATGTGACTGCTGAAACATCTAGATTCTAGGACTCAACAACTACCAGATTCTTGGCTTTTTTGTCAGGATACAGCCATTACTGGACTAAGCAGACCATAAGCTGTAAGCCACTTAAAAATGTTTTAAATTATTTTTATTTATATAAGTACACTGTAGCTACCTTCAGACACACCAGAAGAAGGCATTTTATCCCATTAGAGATGGTTGTGAGCCACCATGAGGTTGCTGGGAATTTAATTCAGGACCTGTGGAAGAGTAGTCAGTGCTCTCAACCACTGAGCCATCTCTCCAGCTCTTAACACACACATTCTCTCTCTCTCTCTCTCTCTCTCTCTCTCTCTCTCTCTCTCTCTCTCTCTCTCTCTCTCTTTTATTCTATCAATTCTGTTCTAAAGACAACCTTGAGTAATATGCCATATTTACAAAAAAACAAAAACATGAATAAACAGTAGAAAAATTCAAATAAATGTTCAGAAAAAATGTTCAGGATTCTTCTGCGAACAACCTTTATTGTACAGCACTCTGAGCTGGAGACTCTCACGTGGAAGAAAAATGCACTGCTTATATATGCCTAAGAGACTTGTGTTGCTACCTGATTGGTGCATCTTCCAGTAGCTCATAAGCATGCCCCTAGAGTGGGCTGTGACTTATGTGGTATTTGAGCACCATGAGGAGAAAGGTTTTGTTGGCTGAATAATAGGCGGGAAGCTGGCGCCATCTATTGGCAGCAATGGCTCCCTACAATCTATCATCATCCCCAGCTCCCAACCTCTCTTTTGGTAAAAATCAACAAAACATATTCACAGTGGTATAATTTTATCTTTTTGAACATACTTAAAAACATACATAAAACGCATGTTTCATTTCCTACATTTAGTCATTAGAAACTAAAATTGAATTTATGCTAGCAAATGAAAATATAAATTTTTACAGCTAGGCTCAGCAACAAAAGAAGAATATGCAATGAGAAAAGGATACTTTACTACTATGCAACAGCAATACTTAATCCTCCATATTAGTTATTTTATTATGAAAATGAGAAAGCAGGCTCAGATAAGTTAAATAGCTACATTATTATTAATAGGAACATAGATGTTACTTTAACTTATGGGCCTAATAAGGACAACTCTGCAAATTATTATGTGATCTTTGGTATTACATATGATGTGATGGTTGGTGTTACCTATTTAAACAGGAATGTCCCTCATAACCTCATATGTGTGAATGTTTGGCACATAGGGAATAAGACTATTAGGAGGTGTGCCCTTGTTGGAAAAGAAAAATGTCTCTGTGGTGTAGTCTCTGTAGAATGGACTCTGAGGTCTCATATGTTCAAGCTAAGACTAACATGGCAGTTTCTTTATGCTGCCTGCAAATCAAGGTGTAGAACTCTCAGCCTCTTCTCCAGCGCCATGTCTGCCTGCATGCTGCCATGTTTCACACCATGGCAATAATGGACTAAACCTTTGAAACTATAAACAAGTCACAATTAAGATATTTTCCTTACAAGAAATTTCCTACACGATGCCATGATCATGGTTGCTCTTGACAGCAATAAAACCCTAAGACAAATGTCAACATCAATCTAGAATCCAGGAGAGATGGATGTCTTTGGGCATACCACTGAACAGGTTCCCGTTTCTGGCCTGTATAAAATGGGAAGAAGATGAGTGTGCATTCATGCCTTTCTACTCACTTTCTTTGGATGTGATATGACAGCTGTTTCGAGCTCCTGCTGCCTTGTCAGACCGGACTTTGAAATGTAAACTAAAATAAATACTTTCTCCCTTAAGTTGCTTTTGATGGTATATTATATTAACAGGAAAAGAAACTAAGACACATGAAAAGTAGTTCTCTTCCTGTCAAACTCATTCATAGGCGGAGTACTCACTCATTCTGAAGACTGTCTAGTCCTCATGGACTGGTCACTCTGTTGTGGGGCTGAACCAGCCACCTGCTGAGCATTGACAAGATTACGGACCAGCTGGGCTGCTGAGAGAAGACATCACAGAAAAAAAATCAAGATACAGAAAAAGCAGGTAGGCATGTTGTTTCACACTTGTAATCTCAATGTTTGAAGCACTGAGGCAGATGATTTCTGTGAACTAGAAGGGAACCTGCACAGTGAGTTCCATGCCAGCACTGTGGAGAGAGTATGAGACTGTCTCAGACAAACCTACCTCACGGGAAGTAATAGAAATGAATAAACAGACATCAATAAAATTAAAGAACACTGATTTTAATGGCATTTTTTTGTGGCACTGTGGGTTAAACACAGGATTTCATGTGTAAGGCAGGCACTCTACAGTGAGCTACGACCCTAAACTCCAGTGTCTTAACAATTTCTTGTCTATAAATTTTATCAAGCTATACTTTTTGAAACAAGGCTGGCATTGATCAAGTACAGCAATATACTTTACATAAACAATAGATATAGATTTCTCAAAAGATCATACTAAAGCAAACTTTTAAGCAATGATCCTTTTAAAGATGTGTCCACTGTTCTCTTGCCCAGCCCATGCGGAGATCAAAGCCAGAGCATTGCATAGGGACTCTACCACTAATCTGTATTCCCTTCCCCTTGTTTTTTTTTTTGTATATAACTTTTATTTTATTAAAATTTTTATTATACATTTTATTTTATTATAATTTACTTCATAAGTATTAATGTTTTGCCTACATGTATGCACCAGATGCATAAACGTGAGAAGGTGGAACCAAATCCTGTGCAGCAGAAGTTGTTTCCAGGCAACTTTTTTCACTGCCTTTCCAAGATGCTAGAAACTGATCAGGTCCCCTAGCAGAGCAGCAAGTAACAGCTGAGCATGTCTCCCAGGCTCTTACTCTTAATTACCAGGTTTTTTGAAACAGTCTTGTTATGTAGCCAAACAAGCTGCTTGTTTCTGTCTCAGGGATAGTTGGCTTAAAAAATATTTTCCAATCTCTCATGTAAATTGTTTTGTTTTTTTATTTTAAATTTGACACTGTAGAGCATCAAAACCAGAGCCTTTTATATTGCAGATTTGTACTCCTATTAAACTAAAATCTTGGGCCACATTACTTAAAAATTAATATGTTAAGCCAGGTGTTATACATGTGTAATTCCATGGAAGCTGATGAAGGAAGACCACAAATTTAGGGCAGCCTGAACTAAATAGCAAAACTGTTATCAAAATGAAATGTACTAGTACTGGGGCTGTAGCTCAGTAGTAAACCATGTTGTTATAACAGACTTGGGTTGATTCCCTAGCAACAAGCAAATTAAGATTTGCAATTTTTTAATCCTTTCTTACCTGACACACTACTATTCCTCTGGTGGGCCATCTTGACCTCCAGGCATTCCCGGCGAACATGTCCGGCATCTCCACATATGAAACACCTAAGGTCTCGGGAGTCAAGAAGGTCCCAGGAGTCTTTTTCTTCTTCATTTCCTTCTTTCTCTTCTTCACTGTCTTTATTCTTTAGTCTAAACAGTAAAGTGCTGATACCAATAATGTGGAGCCAGGAACTTACAAACTGATGATTTGCAAAACAAACTAAACCATATATAATGAAAAATGGACTAACATACATAATTCTATGCTGTTATTTTTTCAAAAAGCTACTTCTAATGAAAACATACCCAAATCATGACAAAAAATAAGTATTGTTGTTGTTTTATGAAATCATTTGTCTGTTTCTTTAATTTTTGAGACAGTCTCTCACTATACAGCCTGCTATGTAAAAGCCACTGGCCTCAAGTTCAAGATCTTCCTGCCACTACTGGGATGGTGGATGTAAGCCTGAGACCCATATGGTAGGAGAGAACAGGTTCTGGAAAGTTTCCCTCTGACCTCCATACATATAGTGTGGCAAAACGTGTGCATGGGCATGTAATAAGTAAATAATAAATGTGATTAAATCATTCTTAAAGAGCTAAGACACAGGGTAGGGGACTTAGCCCAGTAGTAGGGAGCTACAGTTGGGGATTTACCTTAGTGACAAAATACTAGCTAGGCAATCTCAAAGCCCTACTTTCAGTTCTTGTCTCAGAGGAAGGAAGGAAGGAAGGAAGGAAGGAAGGAAGGAAGGAAGGAAGGAAGGAAGGAAGGAAGGAAGGAAGGAAGGAAAGAGGTGTTGCATGGAGGGAGCTTCATATAAAAGCTCATGATTCTTTTACTCTTTAGGTAACTAAGTCATTTCCAGATTTCTTAATCTAATTGTTTTTCTCTTCCAGAGTTTGAACTGATGCATGTAGATGAGTTCATTGATGAATTACTGCACAGTGAGAGAGTCTGTGACATCATTTTGCCTCGGCTACAGGTATGAGGCCAAGGTGACCTTTTTCCTACCACATGAACAAGTACCTACTGAAACACTGAAGCCTTAAGAGTAGTCTTAAAAAGTCCTTATGCCAAAATTTATAGAGGATAGGGAATGAGAAAGAACCAGGTAATGTTTCTTGGGTTGGCCAACTTGAAAATAAATAGAGGAAAGGCTCTATAGGATATCTATCCCAAATTTAGCTGGAGTACTGCTTTTTCAAACTGGCAAACCAGTCTATCAAACAGAAAACGATCACTCAGAACCATCACAGAGCGATGATTATCCATGAAACAACAAAAAAGGACAACTGTTAGGGCTGAGGAAATGACTTTGGGGTAAACCCCTTGCTGTGCAGACCTGACTCTGAGTTCATATCCTCAGAACCCACATTCAGAGCTGGTGCCTGCAGCAGTAACTCAAGCAGGCCACTACTGGCAGATGGAAGACAGAGAAAGGATAATGTCACAAGCTTACTAGTCATCTAAGCTAGCATCCACAGCAGTGAATAAGAGACACGCACAAAACAAAGGGGAGGCAAAAAATGACACCCAGTCGTCCTCTGACTTCACGTGTGCACTCTGACATGTACTCACACTCCCAGATAAAATTGTAAAATATTGAAAGAACTGAGCACATTTACTGAAAGTTTATTGTGCCGGGCATTGTGGTACAGGACTAAAGTCCCAACGCTTGAGGACCTGCACTAGTTCTAGGACAACCAAGCCTTCGTAGTGAGACTGTCTCAAAAACAAACAATAAGCTCACCCAATACCCCTCCAAACAACGAACAAACTGCCCAGTGCTAGGAAATGATTCATTTGTTAAGAGTGTTTGATCTGTGAACATAAGGACCCGAGTTCAAGTCCACAAGCACCCATGTAAAATGCATGGCTGCTAAGTACCTATAACCCAAGCTTGGCAGGCAGAGACACATAAATGCTTAGAATTTGCAGGCCAGATACTGTAGCCAAAATGGCAACTCCCAGCTCAGGTAAAGACTGTCTCAGTGAAGTAAAGTGGAGATCACAGAAGACACCGAGGTCCTATTCTGGCTGTCTATAGGTAACATAAGTACGTATATTTGCAGACTCATGTGCATGTGTCACACAGATGAGCAAATTTGCCTTTATAAAATTAACACATTTGCTTTTTATGTTATCTTTACTAACCATTATTAGTGCTGGATATGTGTGAATGGGCCAGGGCATGTAGGGGCCAGAGGACATTCACCTTTGACCAGAGAATGCCAAAAGAGGGCATTAGAGCCTCTGGAACTAGTGACCCACCATGTGGGTACTGGGAGTTGAACTCAGGTCCATTTCAAGTGCAGCAAGTGTTCTTAGTAGCTGAATGATCTCTCCAGCCCTGAAGTTAACATTTTTGTTGACACACAAATTGATTGACAGTGCATTGACCTCCCTGTATAAAATCATTGGAAATAGAATCAATTGTAAATGAACTTGTTCTCTTCAGCAATCTGCTTATGTTTGTAGGGGAACTCTAAAAAGCATATGGGATTCCAAGTTTATTAACTTCTTAGGAAAGTCTTGAAGTGGCATATCATACCAGACCTGTGGTTCCAAGGCTTGTCCATCAACCCCAGGAGCTCAGTGATAGGGTCAGGATATGGAAAGGCAATGACTTTTAAATTTGACTGTGTTCTTTGTAGAAACGGTGTGTGCTGGAAGAAGCTGAGCAACTGGAGCCTCGAGTCAGTGCTCTGGAAGAGGACATGGATGACGTGGAGTCTAGTGAGGAAGAGGAAGAGGAAGACGAGAAGGTAAGGCTCATGTGGAAGCTTTAAGGGCTGGGAAGGAAGGAAATAGCCCTCACTTTATTTGTTAAGCTTTAGTTTTTAAATTAATGGCAACCTTTTCTTTTTACAATTTTGTGGATTAATTACTTAGTTTTGGGGGCCTTTTGGACAAGGGGAGCCCAATTGTATGGATAAGGCAAGATAGACAGTTCAGTCTGCTCAGGAATACTAGGATTACAGCCTGTACCTAGAAAATAAGAGTGCTGTATGGTTACTAAAATTCTGAGCTTTATAGCATCAAATACCCCTGGGCTTGAAAACCTCTTCTCTGTCACAGTAGCAGTACAGTCTAATGGTCCTGGCTTTTCTCCCTTTGTGTTAGGGAATGCATCCAAAGTCTCACCTATGCTAAATGCATATTCTATCACTGAGGGGTACCCAGTCCCTACTGCTCTGTTAGATTACTTCTGTAAAGCAAGGATTACAGAACTTTTCTCTGAAGAATGCTGTGTGTTCATGAAGGTCTCAGTATATTTCTACATAATTAGTAAATGAATGCTAGCTATCAAAGACTTGGACAAAACACTTGTCATGCTTGACCATACTCTTAAGGAGAGAGGGTACCTGCTGCACAGTCATATTTTGTCAGAATTAATGATTATAGTGCTGTCAGTATCTAAGGAGTCAGGCCGGTTGTGGACATGATTTTTAAGCAGCCATTGAAATGATGGAGATGTGGAAGTGCTTATAGTAACAAAGCTTTAAAGCATTTGCAATTGTATTCTAACAAACACCGTGCAAGAGCCAGAAGGACATAAAAGAAATTCTTGCCGTGATGACACGTGCCTTTAATTTTGAACCCTCTAGAGCAGCAGTGGAGCTGTGTGAGTTTGAGATCAACCAGAGCTGCACAGTGTGACCTGGTCTCTAAAACTAAAACTAACCTCAAGTTGGGTTTTATATTGATAAAAACAGTAATTAATTGTTTTTCTCAACACAGAATTATCTGTTTTTGACCCTTGAGATATTATTTTTTAAATCTTCTTTCTTTTCCCTCCACTTATGTGTTTGACATCTTTACCACAAATCCAAGCTGTAAATGTTGTATGTAAATAACACTCTGGGCATTGATTCACTTGACTTCTCGTTTTGTTTGTTTGTTTGTTTGTTTTTTCAAGATAGGGTGTATACTTCTGAGTGTCCTGGAACTATATAGACCATAGTGGTCTCATACTCATTGAGACTCATCTGCCTCAGTGTCCCCAGTGCTAGGATTAAATACATACACCGCCATGCCGGCTTCTGCTGCTACATACCCTTTTGGAAGAACTAGAGGAAATTATTATAAAGATATTCAGTGTGGGTTTGTATTCAACAGTACTGAACTTGGATCTATTTCACATTCCTAAGGAAATCAGTATTATTATTTCTTATTGTAGTCAGTCATAGGCAGGTTACCGAGAACTGTGTGTTGTTAATTCCTTTGTCACTATAAATACCAACCCATGTAGTCATATCACTGTTGCAAAGTCACTTGAGATAGATGTACACTGCACAGAACAGGAAGGGAACTGTAACCATGTGCCTCCTGGCTGCCGTTATTAGAAGCCAATGTCCCTCTACCTCTTTTCAAGCTGTAAAGAGTGCCGTCACCTGCAACTGACAAAGAAGCTACCGAGACTTGGACAAGCCAAGGCACTCACCTGCCCTGCACTACAGGAGGAGCCGGAGTCGCTCTCCCAGAAGGTAGGGTGGAACATGCTGCCAGTGTTGATGTTTCTCTATTACTAATGAAACAGCACCCTTAAAACCTCATTGGTAGACAAAAAAGAACCCATTTCTTGGGGGCTGGGACAGATGGCTAAGTGTGTAAGAGCACTGGCTGCTCTTCTGGAAGAACAGTGCTAAGTTCCCCACATCCAGGTGACAGCTCACAGCTGTAACTCCAGATACAGGGGAACTGGAACTAATACCCTCACATCTATTTATATTAAAAAAAAAACAAAAAACATTTTTTAGTGCGTCGTCAGGAAATTAAGCTGGACCTGGATCTACATTTCAGTTATAATTACTCCCTTGCACCACCTGTCCTCCCCCAGGTTTAATTGCATAAGTTCTGAAGGAGTTGGCAGAATTCAACAGTCAATAGATCCTTTCAGACAACGGTTTTTCCAGTATCTATTTATGGCACATTTGAGTGTTCAAAATAGGTTGCATAGTCAAACAGAGTATTAGAAGTAGAAAGATACTACAGTTAAGACATAGAACAAGGACAAATCAGAAGTCACAGTGTTCAGTCCCCAGTACTTCTCCCTCTTAAAGGAGGGAGTGGTTTTTTTTTATCAATGTACTGTACAATACCCAGTACACTAACCTGCTCTTCCTCTTGCCACAGGCGGAGTAGATCCCCTAAAAGAAGAAAGTAGGTGTTTAGTTGTTTATCTCATGACGGTTTTGATAGGGAAGTCGTGTGTAAATGTGTGCTGAGCTAACTGCTCCTTTTCCATAGTTCTTCTCCCCGACGAGAAAGGCACAGGAGCAAGAGTCCACAGTGCCATCGAAGCAGGTCCAGAGACAGACGGCACAGATCTCGCTCTAAATCCCCAGGTGCAGTATATGGGCCCTTTACTGCTCTTCTTAGTAATCAAATCTAAAAGGAGCATCAAGACTCCTGCAACACGAAATACCAAGCTGCACTACTACCCAGCAGAGAAGGAAAGGGAGACATGGAAACCAGAAGTTCACATTCGTCGTTTCTGAGCTTCATCATATGGAAATGGGATTTCAGTTTTTTATCCTAATTGCACAGTATAATAGAGGTCAAAGCAAAAAACAGCTATCGTGCTCTGGATATATGACTGCATTACTGCATTCCCTGCTGCAACTAACAACCACCTTCTACAGATGTGATAGTAAGTTGTATCCTTAGAATAGGCCAGAAAAGTAATATGAGAATTGGCGGAGGGGAGAACTATGTTCTAAGATTGGGAGAACAGAAATGCTCATCCAATGACCTTTTCTTTCCTAGGTCACCACGTACTCACAGACATAGAAGCCACTCAAAGTCTCTTGAAAGGTATGGGTTAAACCTCCATCTTAAGAATTTAGTACTTGGCTGAGAAGGTGACTCATTGGGTAAATAAAGTACTTGTCACAGAAGCTGGAGGACTAGAATTCAGTCTGTAGCAACTGTGTCAAAAGCCAGGTGCACCTGAAATTTTAGTGCTAGAAAGACCTTGCTGGCCCACTAGTGAGTGTGTGAGTGTGTGTGAGTGTGTGTGTGTGAGTGTGTGCTCTTGCACACACGTGCGAGCCTCCTTGTGTGTGTACACAAGAGTAAGCACACACAATTTCAAAGACAATTAAGATGAAGAATTTTGTTTTGACGTGGGTATTTGTAGCTATCACAAAACAAAAATAGGCATTTTTTCCCTCAGAAAATTCCTAGAATTCTATTTCTTTTGTACCTTGCTTTTCTTTATAGAATTAAAGGTTTGGATAGCAGAGGAGCTATATAGTTTCAATGCTTCTGGGATCTAAGAACTATTTTTTTTCCCTTAAATAAGGAATCCTGTTTTCCACCCCCAATATCCCAGACAAGGTTAATCTTAAGATTTATTTTTATTTTTATTGTACATATGTGTGTATTTGAAGTGAGTGCAGATGCCAGTGGAGGTCAAATGTATGAAATCCCAGGAACTGCAGTCATTGAAAGACCAAATGTGGATGCTAAGAACTCAACTTGGGTTCTCTTTAATAGTGCTTTTTCTTAATAATTGAGTATGTGAAAAACAAAAACAAAAACTCAATAGTATCTCAGTGGCTTCAAGGATAAAGTACTTGCTGTGCAAAGCAGTCCAAATCCTTAGAAACCACTTTTGAAAAGCCTTTTTTGACTCCCAACACTGAAGGTTCCTTAAGGTAGACTGGTTATCTAGACTAACTTCATTTTGAGCTCTAGTTTTCTGATGCTGGGAAAAATGGTATAACCCAAAGCAACAGATTTCTTTCAGATTGTACTTCTAGGTGACAGTCCTTGGTTGAAGAAAGTCAGGGAAGGAACTCAAGCAGGAATCATAGAAGAGAACTGCTTACTGTCTTGCTTTCTCGCTAGTTACACAGCCTAGACCCAACAACCTTGAAATGAGGCTGTCCTCAGTGGATTGGGCTTCCACTCAATCAATACAATCAATCTCTCACAGACGCAGCCAAGGCCAGTCTACTGTAGAAAGATCCTCAGTTGACATTTCCTTTTCCCCAGTGATTGGGTTGTGCCAACTGGACATCTGCCTCAATCAATAAAAATGAAGACATGAGTGTCATAGTTTCCAGCCTGCATAGTCACTCAAGGACATGTGTATATCCGGTGCCATATAAAACACACAAATTCACATGTAATCCCAGCACTGGGGAGGAAAAAGTGGGAGACTGTCAACAACCTCCGGCCCTCCCCTCCCCCCCCACACACACATTATCTTCTGTTCCTGACGTCTGTACTCATCATCGTCAGCAAACTATGTGCATCTTATGTGCTACTTAACTGAACGGCTTTTATCCATTTCAGGTTAAGAAAAGCCACAAGAAGAGCCGGAGAGAAAATGAGTAATGGATTCATCTTGATTTTAGTCCAAATAACCTGCAGTGGATATGCGCATGTCTGTTTAAGTGGATGATCAAGATCTCCTCTTCAAGAAGCTATGAGTATTTTGGATTTTTCAAAATCAACTTCTTTTTTTGTTGGGTTATGTTTTTATTTTATATTACAGAGGTGCTAAGTTTTGTATCTCTTTGGATTATAATCAGCAGATTTAAGGAGTGTTTTTTACTACATCAAGGTCAGGTTTTGGCCTAAGCAACTATGGCTATTCATACTTAACAGGGTCAAAGAAGGCCTAGGAATTGGAGAGGTTCCCGAGAATAAAAAGATGTGATCCTTTTATTTGTAATTAAACCTGATACAGTTCTCCTTTTTCTCTGATTTTTTGGTTTCTTCTCTACAATTAACTGCTTTGAGAATCCTCTGGTTTATGCTGCTGTTTTGTAAACACCCAACTAGTAAAGCATAGTCATTCTTAACTTCTAAGGACAGACAGTGGAGGTTGCAATAAACATGCAAAACAACTAGTTAGTTTTGCAAGAACAGAAGAATACATTCAAACATAAAGCCTTTTCTGGGTTTTTTAAGTTCAGTTTCATGAAATAATTCAATGTGATCGTACGTAACAGCTTTGATACAAGCCAGGTATCATGGTTCTAGAGTGTAATCTCAACACGGCTGAAGACTAGTACTGTTCCTGGTTTTGACCTAAGTTGCTGGATAACAAGAGCCTGCTTTCAGAGGGTATGGAAGTGAGAGGGTTGTGGTAAGAATGAAAATAACACATTCAGTTTAGTAAGTTGGAGACAGTTGTGGTGTTTCTATGTGGGTAAAATAGGGACTAGTGGAGTTCAGCATTGTGCTCTAGGCCAGAAGATTTAGATTCCCAGAGAGTAGGAGCGAGCAGCAGTGCCTAGTAATGAGGGTCACCTAGGAAATAACAGAATTAGTAATTCACAAAGGCTGTTCACTTTTATCGTCAAGACAATTGCTTAGACTACAATTAAATTTGTGCCTGTTTACAATTTACAATTTTGGCCAGTTACTTAGCTAGATGGTCAGATGCTTAAGAAAGTATCACTGAAAAAATGAATAATGGCAAATCAGTATTTGGTGAAAGATGTGAGTAATTAACTTTGTACAGGCAAAGGATGTAAATGCACTGTGTCTTGTGAGAAAACTCACTAGAGGTGTCTCTCAAAGGAGCATATTCTTTGAATGGATAGAAATGACTCATTCTCTGTCTGCACACCTCTTTCCCTGGTTATGTGACAATACCCATAAAAAATGTCCACATGCCACAGGATTGTGGCAATACATATACTACCATCAACCAAGGGTTTATTGTTATGTCTACCATGGAATGCGCACTCAGAGTTTCTTATTGACAGTCAACACTGGGCTAGTTTGCTTATGGAATATGCAGGGCTTTGTCTCTAGAATATAAGTGTGATAAGTGAACTGACTTTTTCTGCATATAATGTTCTATGAAAAATATCATCAGTTGAGTTAAAATTTGTCTGATCTACTATTTTGCTTGATATCTTACCAAGATTTTCAATTAAACAAGAATATCATTTTATAGTAATGATTTTATTCAAAGCTCTATGTTCATTCATTTGAATTCAACAGGGATTGATTAAGTTTATTCATCTTGTAACACTTCTCAATATCTTGAAACAGCAGGCTTGTTAAAAGAAGTGAAATAGCTCCTGAATAATCCGCTGCAATGTGATGCATGTGAAGATGTTTTCAGGCTTGTGACAATGTTCCTTCAAGGTATATTGGTGTGAGCATGGAAAGGCTACAATTCACTGATGCTCAAACAACGTGTTCTAAAAATGTTTAGTTTCTCCTTCATGAAATTTAACACCCACTAATGTAAGGTTTTCAGAGAAATACATACTTCAATAGAAAAAGATGATGCCATGGAGCTTGAAATTAAGAGTGATAACTACTCACCTTACCCACAGATAAAAGAAGCCAAAGACAATTTATGGCATTGTCTGTGGTGAAATGTATGTTTTAGAGTTGTGTACCTGTGAGTTAAGTCAACAAAAAAGATGTAACAAAAAATAAGTACAGGAAAACTAAAAGAGAAAAATTCTGCACCGAGAGTTTTGTCTACCCAGTTAGTTACAAAACCATAGAGCGAAAATATTTGGTGAAGGATTGAGAAGTTCATAGGTATGGATACTAGCTACATCCTCTCACCAGCTATAAAGTCAAAGTTATATTCAGGCTTATTTGTATATTCTTTTGCCATATATTTTTATCAATGTTTCTAGAAGGAAGTGAAAGACCATATGTAGTCATATGCCAGTAAGAAGGCAAGCAAGGCCAAACTGTCTAATTTGGAGTGAGCAAACCAATACTGGCAAGTGAAATAAATATGTTGTGAAGAAAAAAATTCCATGTCAAATATTCTCCTCAAATTAACCCTGGATTCATTTTGATTAGAAAGTTGAACTTTATAAATTTATTAAAATATATAATGTTGAATTTACCTTTGCTGTTGCAAATATTTTTCCTTTAGTGTTCAGACTGAATGATTACATTATAGTAGGTTTTATATTTTCCTGAAACTATAGTCATACTGTATTAAGGATCAATTTCATTAATTTTCAAACAGTAAAATGTCAAAAGTATGTAAAAATATTATAGGAATTTACAAATAACAAATGAAGTTGTTTGTCTTGGTATATCTTCTGTTCTTGTGAAGAAGTACCTGAACAGGTCAATTTATAGAAAAATACAGATTATTGAAGATTATAGTTACTAGTGGGTATGCCCCTGACATGGTTATGAACAGTGCCACAGGCATGCAGATACAGTACTGGAGCAGAAGCTGACAGCTACCCCACATGCACTGGATGGCGCACAAAAAGAGAGACTGAACATGGCATATGCATTAGTAACATCAATGCTGTCCCCAGTTATACAGCATTTTCAATAAGGTACGGCCTTCTAATCTGATAGTAACAGTTCTACCAAATAGGGACCCTGTATTCAAATGTAAGAGAATATGGGGGCCATTGTCATCTAAACCACTACATTACAAAAGTATAGTTTTAGGGACACTTCTTTTGTGAGGAAACAAAATCTATGAAGTAATGCAAAAGAAAATGGGTGCCTTGGTTTTATGAATCAAATTTTACCTATTTGTCATCAAGCTGTTCATTTCATATTTCAAAGTACATGATTGAGTTCTTCTATATAATTGTGAACATTCTATATATAAAATGGGTTGTTCACATACTTCTTACATGAATTTTTAACATCTAAATTTTTAAAATCTAATCCATGTTATATGTAATGTCTAGTTCTATATTTAGGCATATATATGTTTTATAGATAAGTAATCTTATAATGAACCTATAACCTATAAATATTTTGATTATGTTGAGCTTATTTTAGATAAGCTAGAACAGGTCTATTTCAGTGTATTTATTGTTTCAATTTTACAGTCATTTTCAAGTTGCCTTCTGTATAACAGAGTCCAATCTGATAGTGCCAGAAAATATTCCCAACAAAATCATAAAATTCCAACCTAACAAAAGAAATACCAATAAACATATGAGAAGCTTTTAGAACTCCAGTTAAACTGCAGCAGAAAAGAAAATCCTCCCACCATATAATAATCAAACCACAAAATCTATAAGAAAAAGAAAGCATATTAAAAGAAGCAAGTCAAAAAGAGCAGGTAAAGTACAAAGGCAGACCTATCAGAATCGCACCAGATTTTTCAACAGAGACCCTAAAAGCTACAAGGGCCTTGTCAGATATCTTGAAAAGTCTAAAAAAAATTGTTGTATCCTAGACTACTATACCAGAAAAAACTCTCAATCACCATATGGAGAAAAGATGTTTCAAGACAAATCATAATTCAAATAATATTTACTCAACAATTCACACCTACAAAAATTCCAGAAGAAAATGTGAACTCAAGAATGCTAACTTCATCCAAGAAAACACAGGTAATAAGTAATTCCATATCAGCAAAAACAAGGAAAACACACACATGTTCCCTCACATATACAAATGCAAGCATTTGTGTACACATGCACACACACGCACACACTAACACCACCAATATCAAAATAACAGGAAATAACCATTAGTCATTAATATTTCTCAGCATCAATGAAATCAATTTCACAATAATAAGACACATGCTAACAGGATGGATGCAAATTAAGACTCATTCTGCTGCATACAAGAAACACACCTCAGTCATAAAGGTAGACTTTACTTCATCCTAAAGGGCTAAAACATTTTTCAAGCAAATAGACCCAAGAAACAAGTTTGAGGAGCCATTCTATGATCTAATAAGATAAACTTTTAAACAAAATTTGTCAAAAGATACAAGGAAAGACACTTTCTTATTTATTTTCTTTCAAATTCATTAAAAAAATCTATCATAATATAATCTTATTTCTAAAAATCAGTACCCCAACACATGGTCTTTAACATCTGCAAAAGAAACATTGCTAAAGCTTAAATTGTACCCCACACATTCATGGTGGGAGATTTCAACACCAATACAGATGCGGATGCTCACAGACAGCCATCAGACTGAAGAAGCTGAAAGGGTTTGCAACCCCAAATAAAGAACAACAATATCAACCACACAGAACCCCAGAGCTCCCAGGGAGCAAACCATCAACCAAAGATTACACATAGAGGGAGCCATGGCTCCAACCATATATGTAGCACAGGATTGCCTTATTTGGCATCAGTGGGTGGGGAAGCCCTTGGTCCTGTAAAGACTTGATGCCCCAGTATATGGGAATGCTAGGGCAGTGAGGTAGGAGTAGGAGAGTGGCTAGGAAAGCACCCTCATAGAAGGAGGGGTTAAGGGAGTGGGAAGAGAGTTTTTCAGGGGAGGTGAAACTTGGAAAAGGGGGATAACATTTGAAGTGTAAATAAATAAAACAACCAATAAAAATTAAAACACAAATGAATAAATAAATAAATGAAAACATAAATAAATAAAAGAACTTTGGGAGGCATCCCCATCACTACCTTAAGCTGTATTACAGCAAAATAGTGATTTAAAATAAATAGCATTGGTACAGAAAAGGACAATTTGATCAATGGATTTGAATCAAGACACAAAAATAAACCCATACACATATTGAAACTTGGTTTTTGATAAAGAAACTAAAATCATACTATTGAAAAATAAAACTATTGTCAACAAATGATGCAAGACTAACCTAACTGGGTGTCTACATTTAGAAGAATAAAAATAGATCCATACATATCACTCTGCCAAAAAAACTTAAGTACAATTTATCAAGGGCCTCAACTTATAACAAGATACACTAATTCTTATAGAAGAAGAAGTGACAAATTCCATTTAAAACATTTGTACAGGAGACTATTTCCTGAACACCAATGGCCTGAGGTATGAGACCATACTTCACACCTGAATAACTTGTCCCAGGAAACAAGAAAGTTTCCTTAAGGCAAAGTACACTGTCAATAGGACAAATCAGCAACCTACAGATAAAGAAAATATCTGTACCACCCTACATCTGACAGAGGGCTGATACCCAAGATTTACAACAAAATTCAAGAAGTTAAATACCTACAACCCAAATAACCCAATTTTAAAATGGGGGACTCCGCTTATCGGAGTCTGAGAGTGCTCACTCTTGTAATCTACAGAAAAACAGCATACCCTTCAGCACAAGAACAAAGGCTAGGCACAGCTCCCGCCCCGGCTCTTACGGGACAGTGTTCTGTTATCAGAGCATTCTGTTATAGAGAATTCTCAGCAGAGGACTCTTGAGTGTCTGAGAAGCACTTAAAGCAATATTCAACGTCCTTAGACATCAAGAAAAAGCAAATCAAAACACCTCTGACATTCCACCTTAAATCCATCAGCAAGGCAAAGGTCAAAAACTCAAGAAATGGAAAATGCAGAAAAGGAGGAGGAGGAAGGGGAGCACTTCTTCACGGTTAGGAGTGTATTCTGGTAATACCACTTTGCAAATCAACTTAGGAGTTTTCTCAGAAACCTAGGGATAGTTATATCTCAAGACCGAGCTATACCACTCCTGGGCACATACCCAAATGTTGCTCCAACATTCCAGAAAGATACTTGCTTAAATATATTCATAGCAGCTTTATTTGTAATAGCCAGAAACTGAAATAGATCTACGTGCCCCTGAACAGAAGAATAGATAAAACAAACAACAAAATATAAAAGCAAACAGAAAATATGTACATCTACACAATGAAATAGAATTCAGCTATTAAATACAAGGATATCATGAAGTATGCATACAAATGAGGTAACCCAGGCCCAAAAGGACATGCATGGTATGGACTCACTTATAAGTGGATAGATTAACTATACCATGTTACACTTCACAGACCCAAGGAAGTTAAACAAGAAGGAAAGCTCAAGCTTTGCTTTCCCTTAGAAGAGGGAATAAGAAAGTCATGACAGGCAGATGGAGGGAGGAAACTGAGTGGGAGGGAGAA
Organism: Micromys minutus; assembly: GCF_963924665.1. Classification (NCBI taxonomy): domain Eukaryota; kingdom Metazoa; phylum Chordata; class Mammalia; order Rodentia; family Muridae; genus Micromys; species Micromys minutus. The sequence continues at coordinate 851,729 of NW_027667991.1, forward strand.
TATGGGTTTATGGACTGGTAAGGGAAGGTCAGGAGAGATTGCTAGGTGACCATGAACATGAATAGATATTTGCAACAGACAAGGGTAAGAAGATGGCAGGCTTCTGCAGGATGAGAGAGACCTGGAACAAGGATTCCACACAAGAATCAAAGACTGTGACCTTAACTGTGACTCATTACATTTGGGGATATGCAAAATGAAGAGGCCACCTCCTATAGCCCGGCAGAAACACTCTGGTTATCTGCAAATTGTTTTTGTTTCTACATATGGTATGTTTATAAAAATTTTTAAGTAGTTAAATGTTCATTCAGATAGAACAAAATCATTTTCCAAGCATGTTCATTTAATATTTAAATACTGAATATCATAAAAATGAGTTGGTATTGTTTTGTAAAATATCTTTGTTGCTTGATGTGTGTGATGATAACTTTCGGTTGCTGTTTTTCTGATTCTTTGCATCTCATATATCTTAAATGCTTTCTACATAAAAACTCCCCTCTTTCTACATAATTTTTGAAAGATCTATTATATGTTTTAGACAGTGTCATTTTCACATAATACATGTTTCAATATTCTAATTGCATGGTTAGGGTAAAGAAAACACCAACATAGTAGTTTGTCGGTCTATTGATCTATCATCCATCCATCAGTCTCTAATTTCTATTGCCTATAAAATGTAACTTTCACGTGCATGTATATGGTTGTGAAAATGTTATTTCTTACAAGATTTACAGTTCAACAATTACTATAAAAATAATTTTGAGAGTCACTAGGTATGAGGCGAGGCACTGGATGTGCCACCATGTCACCAGGCATGAACCTCAGACTAGTGACATCACAATAGACCTGTTTCCTGACAACCACTGAAGCCTCAGACTTCAGTGGTTTGTCTGACAACTGCAGTCACCAGTTTGGTGTGCAGTGGTAGGAAAGATAAATCAAGTTCAAGTTCATTGAGAACTTCTCCTTTCCAGGCTCCACGGAAAAGGTACTTTTAGAATTCATTTGATTCTCATGATAGACAAACGATATCAGAAAATGTTCTGTCTTGATTCCTTCAGATCCTATGAACTAACTCTCAACTCAGCAATGGTTTCTTGAAAAGGCAATCATGTATGCATATTCACTACAAATCTTCTCTATAAACAACAATATTATGTGAGGAGAGATATGCTTTGAGCCTACATGAGAACATTTTCTGTAAACCTTAAAAATCTGTTCTACTTATGAGTGAAGATTATTTTATATGCAACCCAATTGTTTTTACAAACATGAATACAATTTTTTTAATCATCTAGTCACACTGTTTGGTTAAACCCACTTCTCAGAAGTATCTAGTTTTCTTTAAATTGTTATATTTTCCAACACATATTGTGCTGTTTGGAATCTATTTAAAGTATTAGAATATTAATTCAGATTATACAGGAACTGCTTTTCAGGCATATTTATTTACTTTCAATTTTGTTTATTGCTATAATGAGTTGGTATTATGTTTAACATGTCTTTATATTATGTTGAAGCATGTGATGACAATATTGGCTGCCATTTCTCCTGACTCTGTTTCACAGTGATACTAAATGCTTTCTAAGTAAAAATTCGGTGCCGCTTCCCCTAGTCTTTGAAAGGTTCAATAAGTTTTGGGCAGAATTATATTTATTTAGAGGAAATATGTCAAAAATTTCTATTTGTATGAGCAGGTCACAGTAAAGAAACCTACAGAAGATTACTCACTCCATTATTACAAGGGAAGATTTTTATTTTGGATAAAAGAGGAAACATGTTCAGAGGCAGGTGGAAGACTTCGGAGTAGAGAAAAACAGATTTGGCCCCAGGAGTTTAGATCTGGTTGGGAAAGTGGAGTGAGGACATCCTAGTGTAAACATAAGTTCTGGGAAGATGTATGGGATCTGGAACAGTAGGAGGTTGGACCACAAAGGGACTAAATATGGAGTGTAATGAAAAAAAATAAACAGTTTTGTTATGGCCACCACTGTGCAATGAGGATGGAAGAATATCAGGAGATAAAAATGGGGAGAACTTGAGTAGCAGTAACTTTGCAATCATAATGATGGAGAGGGGCTTTGATAGTTAGCATAGTACAGTAAATGGAGAGGTTTGGAGAGATACTGGAATATCAGTGGAGACTGTAAAATGCACAAAAGCTGTCTGAAAATTTTAAGTACGGTTAATTTTTTAATTACCTAACATATTTTCCATAAACATATCATTTATGTTTAGTTACAATTATCTTTTAATATCACATTTTTAGTTTTGAATTTCACACATGTATACCTTGAATTAGCTGTTATCATTATAAATGTTGATATAATAATTCTCAGATGTTCTCTTTCAACTTTATTTCTATTTTAATATCATGAACCCCTTCAAATTAAGTATGAACACTACTGCTCTTAAAACTCATGCAGTGAATATTTGTTCTGTTAGGTGGAAGCCTGTACCAGGAGATTTCTTATTTTGTCTAACTGGAAATCCTTGAGAAGGAACGAATGGGAGAGAATCTCCGAACCTTGATTTGCCAAGGCCCCGTGGAACTCACGAGTGGCAGAAAAAGAAAGAAAAGACATCTCTCTTTATTTAATGATGTGTTGGTTATATCTAATAACCTGTGAGTATGCACAACATGCATTCTTTTCTATGATATCCTCCACTTTTATTAGGTCTTTTTGTATATAAATAAAATATGTTCTTTTTCTTTTCTTTTTTTTTTTTTTTTTTTTTTGGTGTGTGTGTGAGGAGCTATTTCATTCAATATAGCAATTTTTTTATTCACCCATGTTATAATGAAACATACATACTTCCTTTTTAATTGACAATTAATATTCATAACATGGCTATGCTCTATTTGATTTATTTAACACATTGCTGTTCTGTCTCCTCTACTCATCTTCCTTTCTCCACCTTCTCTTTGGACAAATTCTTGTTGTGGATCATAGGCTATCGATAGTCTCTTTGCACACCCATTACTTCATGAGTGCTAATAGTATAGCTGTGGACCACTATTCTTTACTTGCTTATAATTATGATGAATAAGAACAGAAAAAAACAAAAATTTACATGCATTTGCATCCAGAGTTTGCATGTATATGTCTTATCATTTTCTAGAATACTCAAAAAGAAATGAAGTTGGCAGGCCCTACTGAATCTCTAGCTGTATTTATCAAAGAGCTTTTTCTTTTCCACTGCCTACCAGCTATCACAGATATTGAGAGACAGCATTTCATTGGAAGATTGAGTGATTTTTTTCCTATTTTTGTTGTTAATGAATATTCTCTGTATCAACATTTCAAATGTTATTCTTCTTTCACCTACTCACATCCACCCTCCCTATCCGCTTGTTTCCCTCTTACAACCACCTCTCTACCTCAGTGCCTTGGCATTCCCCTACACTGGGAAACTCACCCTCACTTGACCAAAGGCCTCTTTTCCCATTGATGCCAACAATGCTGTCCTCTGCGACATAAACTGGAACCATGAGTTTCTCCATGTGTGCTCACTGGTTGGTGTTTTAGTCCCTGGGAATTCTTGCCAGTATGGTTGGTTGATAATGTTATTCTTCCCATGGGGGTACAGAGCCTTTCAGCTACTTCAGTCCTTTCACTAGCTCCTTCATTGGGGACCCCATTTCAGTCTGATGGTTAGCTGCACGCATCTTTAGCTGTTTCTGTATGACTCTAGGGAATTACTTACATAAATTATTTCTGAATCAAGTCTTACACTTCTGTCATATTGTCTTCTGTATCTTAGGCAGAGGGAATGTCAGTACCTTCAGTTCTGTACTGTTTTTCACAGTTCAGTTTTTCACAGTATCCAGTGAATATTTACATCCCCAAGTTCACTCTCTCTCTCTCACACACACACACACACACACACACACACACACACACAGAGAGAGAGAGAGAGAGAGAGAGAGGTAAAATTCAGTCTATTATAAAATAATTGGACAGTCACAAATCTGTGAAGGATTCACTCAACAGAAGAATGGAAAGGAGAGAGAAACAAAAAGTAATGAGAGTACATTGTGTATGTATGTGAATTTCTCAAAGGACAAACTCCACATAAATGGAATAATGAAAGAAGAAAATTCATGCCTCCAAGATTATTGTTTTGTACAAAAACTTTGATAAGATCAGAATGCTTGATAGGAAGACAAATTTCTAATTATTTTTTAAAATTATTGGGATAAATCTGTTTGTTTACTTGTATAAAATAAGCGCTATGCATTTACTAAAACAGCCACTGTAGTGAGCTGTTGTGACTTCCTAGTATACAGATAACAATAGAAAATGAATTTTATTGAGTTAAACAATATTTGTATATCATTTATTTTGAAAAGATGATTAAATGTAATTAATTAAAGTACAAAAATTTAAGTAGTATTTTAACTAATATTTTTTGTATAACTATGGACATTAAGAATAATGGTTACTATTTAACAAAATTAAGGAAAAAATATTTGAATCACTTGGCCTTTATAAAATGCCATATATATATATATATATATATATGTATATATATATATATATGTATATGTATATGTATATGTATTTGTATATGTATATATATATATATATATATATATATGTACGTATATTCCACACACCACACACACACAGACACAAACACACACACGCATATATATGTGTGTGTGTATGTGTTCATGCGTGCGAGTGTGTGTGTGTGTGTGTGTGTGTGTGTGTGTGTGTGTATTCATAGTATAGTCATTCTAAGCAATGTCCAATCATAAAACATTCAGGCTATGTTTATTTGTGACCAGGGAGAAGCTTGCATGCAGTGACTTTTCCTCACATGCTTTGTTGAATTCCATCTCCCATGGCTTGACGCCTGCTGAGTGATGGAAGGGTGGAGTGATGCTCTGCTCTGGGGAAGAACTGGGTATTTCTTTAAGCAATTACAACCACAACGCAAATCACACTAACAGAGATGTTTATTCGCTTTCTAGAAAAAAGAAAAAGTTTAAGATCAAATGTATCATCCCACTGAATTACCTGTGTGCCAAGGATGATGTAGATCTAATCAAGAACAACACAACCTGTACTTGCAAAACTATTTTCCTGTTGTGGCCCAATGGGAACTTTTTGGCCACCTTTCGGTAAGACCTACAGTTTGGACCTGTACTGACAACAGTTAGATAAACTGTGCAAATATAATGCATGATAGTTCACAGGTTAAACCAATTAACCAGAATGTTTGCAATATAATTTATTTTAGTCTCATTGTATATAGGCTACCGACTCACAATTCCCCCATCTGTGATGACCCTAGTTTGTCTACATTTTCCACAACATACATTTTAGATGTATTAGTATATGAGTTTTTGATCTGTGATGTTCATCAGGACTCCTAAGGAATCTTGGAGCACAACCGAGGTACATTGCCTACTAAGAAGGATGTGCTCAAAGCAAGGACTTGCCACATCCTACACATTCTTTTTCCTATAATGTCTGGCATTGTCTAGGTTTTCAAAGAACACAAATTCATTTCTCTCTAATAACGCTACATAGTATAATTTAATTTGAACAATACCTTCAATACTACTCGGTTAATTTCTGTAATAAAGAGCATTTAATTTAATAGATAAAAATAGTTACTAGTAGAATGCTCAAGTATTTGAATGCCTGCCTAGCAGAATATAACTGGTGACTAATGGTCAACTGACAAGGATAAAGGTCAAAAAAAAAAAAAAAAAAAGGTTCCAACTGATCCGAAAATGGTACACACACACACACACACACACACACACACACACACACACATTAGCCAATGTTGATATGCTTTAGCTCAATGGTCAGGATCTTCTCAGCCTTCCTTCTTTTTACCCCCAGCTCAGCACCTGTGAATCTGCCCTCAACTTCGTTTGATCAGTCACATTAATCCTAGCTTAGCATGCTAAATCTAACCTCTGCTTAATCATGTTTCTAATCTCCTGGCTGCTACCCCAAGCCAGTTAAGGAAGCAGTCAATGGCCAATCTGCCTTAGACACCAAATAGCTTGTGACATTTTTTCCCTCTGTATCATGGCAATTTTTTTCTCCTCCCCCGTGTCTGCTAGACTTTCTGTATTAAACCTGTAAGTCCTGCCTATTCCATCTAGGTCATTGCCCTTAGCATCTTTATTGACAAATAATCATTGGGTAATAGGATCTTCGGTGTTCTCAAGTAGCTTCCTAATCAAAGTATCAGAGCCATCCCCTACACATAATCAAGTACCTATGAGGTTTCCTGCTATGCCACTTTTTATTTTAGTGATATTAGATGTGATATATATATGCATATGTATATGTATATATGGGTGTGGTTAAGGAGCACAGATATAATCCACACTCCAGAAAAATATTTTTGTAAGCAAAGTATACAGTGAGTGAGGTGCGCAGTTAAAGTTAAAAATATAAATGCACGAGTCTTTAGGCAACAATCAGCTTATAATTCCACAGGAAGTCACCAAAAATATCAATACAAATATTCAGCTTGACTTATGGATGTTAGAAACATGGCAAAGGTGAGAAGAAACTTCTGCCATGAAAGATCTTTGCAGCATCTATAATTAATTTCAGAAAGAGAAAACAATACCTGACCTAGGGTTGTGAGCATGGGGTAGAGGAATAGTTTACTGGGTAATGATTGCTGTTTAGATAACAAAACAATTGATCAACCAGATAATGTTGATGACTTTAAGACAGAAAATGTATCAAATATCAGTGAATTCTAACTCATTCAAAATTGAAATTATAGTTATAAAATGTTACCATTGTGAATTTTTCTTTAGCTTACCTTAGAGTATTAAATTCTACAGTGGAATAGTGGCAGATGCATCATTAATTTCTATCAGGAGAGTTAATCCGATGACTCTCAGAGATGAAGCACTGGTTTCTGGGTCTTCCTGTCTTGTATGCCAATTCTGCAATTCACAGGAGGAAATTAATACTACTGTTCTTTTCTTAAAATGTGTTCGCCCTGGGTTAGGTATGGTCATACCAAAGTCATATACCTTAGATGTGGTTTAGTTTGAATAAAGACACCTTTCTATGTGAACATGACCTCACGCTAAGAAGACGCTGTCTTAACTATCCTTTTTTATATTAAACTAAAGCTAGGAGTCAATTTGGCCCAGTCATAGTCACACAGCTCTTTGAAAATAGTCAATCTTGACATTCCCAATTAGCTACCACAGTATATTCAGCTTCCTGTCATACAAGTGTTCCAGTGAAACATGTCATTCAGAATGGCACTCCTATGGAGAATATCCTCTAAACCTGCCCCCTTATGATGGCATTGGGTTATTATAATTTTATGAGAAATAATCTTAAAAGTTTTAGCGATGTCAAGACTCTAATTTTGTTTTTTCACTTTTGACATTACAGTTCGAAAGAACAGAAAGAGAAATGGTACTATTTTATCAAAAGGTATTTTACTTGTGATTCTACTTTAACTCCATACTGATATGAGAATTGCAGTTTGTGCTTCATTTCTATATTAAAAATATATGAGGTAGACTATCTTCAAATATGTTGTTAATTAGATGTTCACTGGATGGTGCTTTAGATTCTCTTGTCTACCACATATTTCATTTCTTTTTGAGAAAGTTCTTCATTCATTGCCTCCTCTTTATATTGCAGTAAATGGTACTTGTTACTCTTTATTTAAAGTCCACTCCATAGGTGTTTCTCTACCATGTATATTGAACCTATCTGCTACCTCCTACTTGGAAGTCAAGTAGATTTTTGCTTTCTCTGGTGAATTTGTCACAGAACTTTCTCTAGAGCCACCGAACTTTTGGACTATGTCATTATATTAAGATAATTAACTGTAATAATGTAAGATCTGCAGTCCAACTAACCCCACGATGGGCAGCTGTATATGGGAAGTCAAAAAACTCTAGTAAAAAAAGTTCATTGCTGAGGGTGGTTTGTGTCACCTGAGCTTCTGTAGATTCTGGAATCCTGAAGAAGTAGATAGCTACAGATATCCTGGCAAATAAGTACAACCAGACAAAGAAGAGTGAGTCTTCTTCCAATGTAGGCCTCCAGCAGAAGGTGTGGCTCAGATTAAAGGCATGTACTACCCAGCCTACATCATGAGCTTGCTTTGTCCCAGGCTGACCTTAAACTCAGAGATCCACTTTCCTCAGTCTCTAGGAATTAATGGTTAGTGTGTTGTTCCTTGCCTGGGCCTAAGGTTTTCATGACCACAATGCTTCCAGATCTCCATGTCAAGGTCCAAGTCAGAAGCCTGTGTTTTCCAACCTCAAGATCTGGATCACAGGTCTGCTTTCTATCTTTGGACTGAAGTTCATTTCAGATATAGTCCAGTTGACAACTTTGCAAAGAAAAAGTTCTGAGGCACAGGTCAATGTTCCTGACCAAGTCTTTGGTTCTGAAATATTTTTAAAATATGTTCTAATCCAATAATACATATTGCTAAATGATTGTCTTGCATTTAACACTAAGATGGCACTTATAAAATTGTTACTTATAAAATATTAAGTAATTAGCTTAAAATGAGCTACTAGCCAATTAATTTTGCTATATCGTATGTTGTTATTACATTTGAGCAGGTGTATTAATGAAGCCAAGAAGAGTATGAACAACACATTCTCACTGCAGATTCTCACTGAGGACATCCCATGCTGTGACAGTGTATGTTAACACAAACCAAAACTGGTATTTCAAGTTCCTGACTAGCAGAGAGACAGGCAGTTTGCAGAGTGATGGAAGATGGAGACATAGGAGGGTGGGGGGCAGAGATAGGAAGCATTTACATATATAAAAACTTTATGTGTAAGGCATGCACAAACATGTCTTTTATGTGTGATATATTGAAAGCACATGAAGCAAGATTGATCCACATACTAAAGTAACAAAAAAAAAGAGAAAATATTTTTTCTTAAGTGACTGAATTTTCAGTCAGGTAGTTGCAATAGCATCCATTTCCAAGTCAAGTATAGTTATTAGAATTAAACTGCTTGAGTTCTTACTGATTATATATAAAGTTAAGTGTTGTTCCACTATTATTTATTTTAAAATATTTCTGTCTAATCAAAATGATTGTTTTATTTTACTTTATTTTTATAATTTATTTTTTACACTCAAGATTTTATTCCTCTCCCAGTCCACCCTCCTACTGTTCCACATGCCATACATACTTCCTCCCTCCCCCTTTTCTCCACAAGAATGTCCCCACTCTACCCCTACCAATCTTCTAAAATCCTAGGGCAGGGCCTCCAGCCTCTTAAGGGTTTTGTGCATCTTCTCTGACTGAACACAGACCTCTGTTGTATATGTGTTGTGGTCCTCATATCAACTGGTGTATGCTTCCTGTCTGCTGATCCAGTGACAGAGGTCTTAGAAGTCCAGGTTAATTGAGACTTTTGGTCCTCTTACAGGGTCACCCTTCTCCTCAGTTCCTCCAGCTTCTCCCTAATTCAACCACAGGGGTCAACAACTTCTGTTAATTGGTTGGAGTCAAATATCTGCATCTGATTTTTTCAGCTACTTGTTATTATATAAGATAATCATAGACAAATCATAGACAAAGTGAAATATTATCAAGAACCAATTTGCTCTCCACATCTCCATGTTTTATTACATTTTTCTGTTTTCCTCTGTCCTCTGCTCTTTAGTGTGTCTTTGCATTTTTAAACCTGCTTATGAAGGCCAGCTACATAATCATGGCTTTTTATCCTTGTATTTATTTGAATATTTTAGGCATAAAGATATTTTTTCATGTTACTTCGGTTGAGAAATCATTTTTATTAACTTACCATTGCTCTCTCTCTCTCTCTCTCTCTCTCTCTCTCTCTCTCTCTCTCTCTGTGTGTGTGTGTGTGTGTGTGTGTGTGTGTGTGTGTGTGTGTGTAATGCTTAGGATAATCTCCTCAACTCACATATAATATATAGTAGTTTTATTATTAAGTTAAACACATAACTTAAAGAATACTTATATCATTGTATAAGAAATTTAACTGTTACGTAGGATGCAGTTTATTGAAATCCATTCCTACCGTAAAGCAGAATGAAATGTCTCTCAAAGGATTACCGTGTGTCTGTCTTATAAATTCTAAATGATATAAAATATACCTAGAGTCAATATTCTAACATGTCACACTTAAAAATCCACTAAACGTACAAAGATGTGTATAATGTTCACCACACAATTTGATCTGATGACTTTCAATGTTATGCAAAAGAGTAATTAAAGAGAAAAATGTAGTATGAAAGTTATTTAGAATCAGTGACATAAATCAGGAGATCGCTCAGTAGCTTGGTCAAACCAGATGTGACCTCAGTACAGAAAAGAGCAGGAGAGTCCTGTAAGGAAATGTTCTCTTGCCTCTGCTACTTGATTTCATCTGTGGCAGATGCTCAGTATTGCTCACAGATATGAACACACACACACACACACACAAACACATAAACATACATCCACACATATATAACACACACACATGGTGATTTTCAGGGCAGTAGGTTATACCCAGGAGATAGAAGATACTAAATTAAGAATCTGTGAAAGAGGTGGCTTATGAAGTGGTTTCCTTTGGTCTTGGTTCAAGGTGGTTGTTACGGATAGCGAGGAGGTACTTGTGGTATGTTTATTATTTAAGGGATTGTTTCCTAGACACTTATAACACTTATTGCAGATAACTAATGCTATAGAAAATATCCTCATGAGGATATACCTGTCTACTCACTGTGATATGCTATGGTAACATATTAAATTCTCATATATCAGTGGTATTATCTCAGATTCTTATCATCTAATTTCATGCTACTTTCTCCTTACTGTCTTCCTAGGTCAGGTCTCTGTGAGAGATAATAGAGAGCTAATAAAACACAGCACCTTGCTTTGTCTTGGGATTATTAAGTGATGGATATATCTATATTATTCATTTGGGTTCCTCCTTCTATCACAATTACAGATTTCTGTACTGTATACCTATAATCTAACTATACACAGAGAAGGACATAGAGTTCTCACAGAACTTTTGTTTGTTTTGTCTTATTAATCTTCATTTTTGTTTGTTTTTTTTATTTTGTTTTCTTTTCTAATTGCTGCTATTTATCCCGATTTCCCTAGAACTGTGCACATGCTGTACATGAAAGTAAGGCTGTCAAATATTGGAAGTCTAGATAGGAAGCAAAGGGCTGTGCCCTATTTTAACCAAGCCTCCTCCCTGCCATTCCACTGCTATAATGAAAGAAAAATCAGAGCACTGAGCTCCTGCACTCATGCCAAGTCATCCTTCATCATACACCACATGTTACAGTTATGTTTGAATACCAATACACACGCAGTTAATTTTGTGCTGATTATTTTAGAATGGCAGTCTTCCAGAGTTATCTCAAGGGAAGAAAATAAGATGTTTGTTCTATATTAGAGTTGTCATTTCAGATTGTAGATTTTAAGTAATATTAGACAAAAACTAACTTTGTTTTTTTTAACAACTTTATTTTACAAAACAAAGATAAATGTACAGATTTTAAGCATTTTTGCATAAAATTATACAATACATTTTTGTCAGTACTTTTTTCAGATTTTAAAATAATTTTTACATAAAACTGTATGAATATATTTTTAGTCAGTACTTGATATTTTTAAAGGTTTGATAGTATGCATTGAAAACTTAATAGTTACAATGAGCATAAAGTACATGTAAAACAAAATGTAACATGGAAATAGTCAAAGTTTTCTTGTTGTATAAAGATTTTTTTGTTTTGTTTAATTTTGTTTTCTTTATTTCTTGGACTTCATACAGTCTGTGAGTTGTTTCTGGGGCAGTGGGAGCCTCTGGGATTAGCATCCCACTATCAGACACTGTCTTCCCTTCTCAAGGGAAGAAAATAAGATATTTGTTCTATATTAGAGTTGTCATTTCAGATTGTAGATTGTAAGTAATATTAGACAATAACTAACTTTGTAATAATGAGCTTCAAAGTTATTTTAAAACCTTCTTCCCTATCTCTTTCATAGCCTTTACGTGTAGCTGCAAGAAACATCGATACAGTAAATGACATAATTGAGAAATTGCTACCAATGATACAAAAGCCTGTAAGTTATTTTCAAGTTACTTTGAATTACAATTGAATTTTACTTTTAAGATCCACATATGTGCAAATGTGTAAGCATATACATAATACACACAAAACTTGATTATGATACACTTACAAATCTTATTTTTAAATCTTCTGCTTTTGGAACTAAAGGCATTTAAGATAAAATATAGTCTTGACAGGGATTTTTTCTTGACATATTTCTATAAGTTTCTATAGAAATGAAACTCAAAGCCCAATGGTATTAAGCTATACTATTACTATCATTAGACAACTAAGACATTGTAATAAAGTAAGACTCATTGGTCCTATGCACACACATGGTTTAAACTATGCCAGTCTTAAAGCCAACAAGATCTTTGTTCTTCTCTCCGTCTCTGTCTGTCTGTTTCTCCCTCCCTCCCTCTGCCTCCCTCCATCCCTCACTTTCTCTCTCCCTTGCTCTCTCTCTCTCTCTCTCTCTCTCTCTCTCTCTCTCTCTCTCTGTGTGTGTGTGTGTGTGTGTGTGTGTGTGTTTGTGTGTGCAATGCTTAGGATAATCTTCTCAACTCACATATACTATATAGTAGTTTTATTATTAAGTTACACACATAACTATTAAATAATACTTATATTATTGTTCTATTTACTATTGCATTTTGTACATATAAGAAATTTAACTGTTACTTAGGATGCAGTTTATTGAAATCCATTCCTACCGTAAAGCAGAATGAAATGTCTCTCAGAGGATTACCATGTGTCTGTCTTATAAATTCTAAACGATATAAAATATACCTAGATACAATATTCTAACACGTCACACTTAAAAATCCACTAAATGTACAAAGATGTGTATAATGTTCACCACACAATTTGATCTGATGACTTTCAAGGTTATGCAAAAGAGTAATTAAAGAGAAAAATGTAGTATGAAAGTTATTTAGAATCAGTGACATAAATCAGGAGATCGCTCAGTAGCTTGGTCAAACCAGATGTGACCTCAGTACAGAAAAGAGCAGGAGAGTCCTGTAAAAAAATGTTCTCTTGCCTCTGCTACTTGATTTCATCTGTGGCAAATGCTCAGTATTGCTCACAGATATGAACACACACATACACACACACACACACACACACACACACACACATAAACATACATCCACACATATATAACACACACTCATGGTGATTTTCAGGGCAGTAGGTTATACCCAGGAGATAGAAGATACTAAATTAAGAATCTGTGAAAGAGGTGGCTTATGAAGTGGTTTCCTTTGGTCTTGGTTCAAGGTGGTTGTTACGGATAGCGAGGAGGTACTTGTGGTATGTTTATTATTTAAGGGATTGTTTCCTAGACACTTATAACACATATTGCAGATAACTAATGCTATAGAAAATATCCTCATGAGGATATACCTGTCTACTCACTGTGATATGCTATGGTAACATATTAAATTCTCATATATCAGTGGTATTATCTCAGATTCTTATCATCTAATTTCATGCTACTTTCTCCTTACTGTCTTCCTAGGTCAGGTCTCTGTGAGAGATAATAGAGAGCTAATAAAACAGAGCACCTTGCTTTGTCTTGGGATTATTAAGTGATGGATATATCTGTATTATTCATTTGGGTTCCTCCTTCTATCACAATTACAGATTTCTGTACTGTATACCTATAATCTAACTATACACAGAGAAGGACATAGAGTTCTCACTCAGCTTTTGTTTGTTTTGTCTTACTAATCTTCATTTTTGTTTGTTTTTTATTTTGTTTTCTTTTCTAATTGCTGCTATTTATCCTGATTTCCCTAGAACTGTGCACATGCTGTACATGAAAGTAAGGCTGTCAAATATTGGAAGTCTAGATAGGAAGCAAAGGGCTGTGCCCTATTTTAACCAAGCCTCCTCCCTGCCATTCCACTGCTTTAATGAAAGAAAAATCAGAGCACTGAGCTCCTGCACTCATGCCAAGTCATCCTTCATCATACACCACATGTTACAGTTATGTTTGAATACCAAGTACACACGCAGTTAATTTTGTGCTGATTATTTTAGAATGGCAGTCTTCCAGAGTTATCTCAAGGGAAGAAAATAAGATGTTTTTTCTATATTAGAGTTGTCATTTCAGATTGTAGATTGTAAGTAATATTAGACAAAAACTAACTTTGTTTTTTTAACAACTTTATTTTACAAAACAAAGATAAATATACAGATTTTAAGCATTTTTTGCATAAAATTATACAATACATTTTTGTCAGTACTTTTTTCAGATTTTAAAATAATTTTTACATAAAACTGTATGAATATATTTTTAGTCACTACTTGATATTTTTAAAGGTTTGATAGTATGCATTGAAAACTTAATAGTTACAATGAGCATAAACTACATGTAAAACAAAATGTAACATGGAAATAGTCAAAGTTTTCTTTTTGTATAAAGATTTTTTTGTTTTGTTTAATTTTGTTTTCTTTATTTCTTGGACTTCATACAGTCTGTGAGTTGTTTCTGGGGCAGTGGGAGCCTCTGGGATTAGCATCCCACTATCAGTGACTGTCTTCCCTTCTCAAGGGAAGAAAATAAGATATTTGTTCTATATTAGAGTTGTCATTTCAGATTGTAGATTGTAAGTAATATTAGACAATAACTAACTTTGTAATAATGAGCTTCAAAGTTATTTTAAAACCTTCTTCCCTATCTCTTTCATAGCCTTTACGTGTAGCTGCAAGAAACATCGATACAGTAAATGACATAATTGAGAATTTGCTACCAATGATACAAATGCATGTAAGTTAATTTCAAGTTACTTTGAATTACATATGAATTTTACTTTTAAGATCCACATATGTGCAAATGTGTAAGCATATACATAATACACACGAAACTTGATTATGATACACTTACAAATCTTATTTTTAAATCTTCTGCTTTTGGAACTAAAGGCATTTAAGATAAAATATAGTCTTGACAGGGATTTTTTTTCTTGACATATTTCTATAAGTTTCTATAGAAATGAAACTCAAAGCCCAATGGTATTAAGCTATACTATTACAATCATTAGACAACTAAGACATAGTAATAAAGTAAGAATCATTGGTCCTATGAACACACATGGTTTAAACTATGCCAGTCTTAAAGCCAACAAGATCTTTGTTCTTCTCTCCGTCTCTGTCTGTCTGTTTCTCCTTCCCTCCCTCTCCCTCCATCCTGCCCTCCCTCCCTCTCTCCCTTTCTCTCTCTCTCTCTCTCTCTCTCTCTCTCTCTCTCTCTCTCTCTCTCTCTCTCTCTCTCTCTGTGTGTGTGTGTGTGTGTGTGTGTGTGTGTGTGTGTCTGTGTGTGTGATTTTGTGTGTCTATCTATCTGTCTGTCTTTATCTCTCTCTATCTTGTGTGTGTGTGTGTGTGTGTGTGTGTGTGTGAGTATGTTTTGCTCTATCACTGCCTGTGAGTTGTATGTCTCTCTGAGTGTCAGTCTGTTTCTCTGTCTCAGTCTCTCGTCTGTCTCACTCATTCCTCTCTTTGCATGTTTGGGTGTGTGGAGGTATGAGTGTCTGCTTCAGTAGGTTTTAGTGACCTAGTGTAATACATAAGAACTCTAAGGGACAATTCCTTGGTTTTAATCATGAATCAACAAGAAAGTTCAATTAGTGATAACTCCAATTAGAGCATATTATCATTGTAGTCAATTCTGGAGGTTTTGACTATTTCAATAGAATGTTCTTTTTATATGATTGTTTCAAATGGATCCATAACTCTATGTGAAGTAATTATGTTGTGGAAATTGTTTTCGGTATCTGGTATATTTTTCTGTTCTTTTCTTTTCTTTTCTTTTTTTTTTTTTTCCGGCTAGACACATCTTTGTCCTCTCCATAGACTGGCTATCTATGCATGAAAGTCAAAGGCTGTGTGTGCTCCTCGGCATCCTCAAAGCCTCATTCTCTCTCTCTATTTTTTTTCTGGTTGTTCATTTTTTTCCCTAACTGTTGCCAAATTAACCATATGTTTCAAATGTTCCTTTATCAAGTCAGCATAATCACTGTGAGTATATGGCTATCTGGGTACTAGGTGTGTGCTCATGTCAAGTCAACATTCACTACTGGACTGCCAGACTGGAAAGACCTATGAGTAATTTTGTAATAAGATTGGCCTTGGTTAGTGTTGATGTCTGAATGGAGTATTTTCTTCTACTGTGGATCAACATGCCAAGGTTCCCTCTAGAGGGAAGGCAACTACACAAGGGTTTCTCTTTGAAATCAGTTCTGATGACTCAATCCTGTGTTCAGAAGACATGTCATTAATACAGGCACTAATAATTTTCTTGCTAGAAAGCTTGACAGTGTAATTAAAAATAATCACTACCTTTGTCAACACTCTACTGTCAAACTATTTCTGAGAAATTGTTCTTTTTGCTCCTAGAACATTGAAGATTTCCAACTGTGGTTCTGTCCTGGACAGAAGGAAGCTCCAATACCACTCCAAGGTAAATAACAGAGGAATCTCAGGAAAGACTAGCTGAGTTCAGTGGTCTAACCCTGATATCTCAAAGTTTTTCCACTATTTAGTCTTAAATTTAAATACACACTAAAACAAAATAACTAAACATTTATTTTATTACATTCATAATTAATAACTTTAGTATAGTCTTCACATACATGATAACATGTCATCATAAAGAGTGTGAGGTCTGACAAAAATAACTGAAATTTTCATTTTTTTCATTTGAGAAACAATTTTTCTAAAAAGAGAAAGAAAACAGAACTCTAGATGTATTGTTGTGGGAAAATATCATTTGAAAATCATTACAGAAAATGCTACTAGTCAAAGAAATATTTCAGTGATTCTCAATACCCATGTGATAGCTTATCTCCATCAGTTTCAAGGATCAAATTCTCTGGTCAGGCATCAGGTATGAGGCTCAATATGGTACAAAAATATATATTGGAGCAAAATAGTTTCCAGAAAAATAAGTCTACAATTAAAATGAAAATCATTCAAAGAACAATTCAATGTCTTAAGAAAAATAGGGCCACAAGACATTTACTTCTGTGTGTGAAGATTTCTCATAACCAGTAAGAAATACGGACAATTTAAAAAATATTCTTTTTGTTCCAAACTATGTAGATCCTGATTTGTAATGAAAATGGTAATGAAGCCATATCTCTGAATCCGTGTGAAATATACAGTCCACATCTCCTCATGTCCAGCATTTCCCCACAGACTGAGAGATCATATTAAGATATTTTGAGACTTCATGACTGAATAGTATTCCTTCTGTAGCCTTTTTTTCTCACCAACTAAATTATTACTAAATAAATAATAATAATAAAATAATCAGAAGCATTTGCATAAGATTTCAAATTCTGAAATCATAAAATGTGCTTTCAAAGATGATATTTTAGAAGCTAATGAAAAGGTGAAGTTTTCACGCATAAAGTGACCTTCGAACAACGGAAAGTAACAATGTCTTTGAAGATCAAAGAACATTTTTAATGAGTATTTTCATGTACCATGAAAAGAACCCGTTGGGGATATACTTGATTATTTGAAGGAAAATGAAACTGGACTACTTTTACTTTTCTTCAGTAGTTATTTTCAGGATTTTAATACACTAGATAAACTGGGTATACTCAATGCCCATACTTGACTTTATTTTCCTTTATGCGAGAGTGTACTGTTATTGAGTCAGGCAGGTAAGTAACTCTAGGCCCTCACTGATCTAATCCAATGATCATTGAAAATACAAGCATGTGCCAAAGTCATCTTGTCTTTCACTCTTTATATGGTGGACACAACAGCAGTACTCAAGGCAGTGAAAAGACAAATGCTGAGTGGCACAGTCTAAAGTAAACTTAAGTAAAATGTTTCACCTTGATAAATATTTTAATTCTAACATCTGCAGGGGTTTGTACATTATGGATGCTTCAAAAATCCCCAGAACTTAAGTCATTTGTTGGTTTCTCAGCAGCATTTTGAATGTGTATTTCAAACCACAGGCCATACTCAAGTGTGCGTCCCTCATGTCTAGAAATTTCCGTATTGATCTTTTGGAGGAGCCTGGAGTCCTTTCATCTCAATGTTGATGTAAATCTTGTTGTGATTGTAGCACTGACGTTCTGTGTCAGAAGAAAATGTAAACCAAGACTTCATCATATAGGTGGTTCATCAGAAGTGGAAAATCCAACATTTCATATTTCCTGAAAAACCACATACACAACACAGGAAATACTTGCTAATATTTCATTAGAGAATAAATAGCTGAAAACAGGAGAGAGCATATCAATACCTGGATTTAATTCCAATTTGTTTAATTGTAATTCTGGCCCAGAGTCACGATTTTTCAAAACAGTCTAAAAATGGTATAGTGGGAAAGGAATTATTCTTTGCTCTTATGAGAAATCCTCACACACAAGCAAACACACACACACACACACACACACACACACACACACACACACAGTCTTGTGACAGCAGTTTCCTTAAAGATACTGAATTATTCTTTGAATGTGTTTTTATGCCCTCCGTAGTAGTAGCAGAAAGGAAAGCGTTTACTTCAACTATTGTTGTTCATAGGCCTCTATGGAGAAACATGTTTAGTCTCATCTAGATTGGGAGTTGTACACTTTCCTCTGCTGACTTTTCTTAATCCTCAGATTATAATGTATATATTGTGCTGAAAAATGTTGTCTATATACTCAACTTCATCCTGCCTTATTATTAGGCCACATTCTCCCAGTTTCATATCCCCAACTAGAATCAAAAATGATAATGTGAGTCCAGAAGGCCTCATGTGTTTTCACAGCATACAGCATCAACCTGACCTTTGTCAAGAAAAACAGCAGTGGCAGGAACAGGGGCCATTCTACTTCCCTGATTCCAATAAACACTGCATAATGTTAAAGGAAATGGCCTCTTTATTAGTGTATCCATCATCATAAGAGAAAAAATGCAGGACACAGAATTGCTTGGTATGGTTAATAGAATTGTTTATAGACTGCCAATTTCCAAACTATATGAAAAGGTAGATAGATTGATAGATATATAGATAGATAGATAGATAGATATCTACAGTAGGAAATATTTAAATTTATTAATATAAAGCTACATAAGTCCATTACTTACAATTTAAAATTCTTAGACATCAAGACTCTGACAGATAGGTCTTTACACTATCAGAGTAGAACACAGAAAAATTCTGAAATACAAATGCTCTGGTTGGTTTAATAAAATGACAAGTTGAGATTTTTCTCAATTTTAGAGTTCTAAGCTTAAACATACTTAGTTTATCATAATGTCCATGTAAGTCTCTTAATGCTTGTGGAGTACAGTCCATATTATTCAGAAAAAGAATAGATAAAAAATGCAGCAGTTCATACTAAATCCCCTTGGAAGGGTTGCGCACACTCATCACTATTAGTTTCAATTCATATTCTTATTTTCTCCTTATAGGCTACGAATATCTGTGTGATATAATGACCAGAGTTCAAAATACTTTAAATAAATCAAACTCAAGCATTTGCACAGCTTTTCCCACCTTGCCTGGGCTGCTTGTGGAAAAACTAAACTCGGAGACACAGGGGCAATTCATCTTAAAGCCCAGAGACTCGGCGAAAAGCCAGCAGAAAAGTGAGTCCTGCACATTCCTTCAAGAACCACTTCAGTTCCCATTGCAATTTTGCATAAAATATCCATGCATATTGTCTTTTTCGTGTGTGGGAGGAGTGCTATAGAAAACATACCAAAAACAAAACAATAGCCCCCATGTCTAGCTTGAGATCTCTATATTCTGATATCAAGACTAACCTTGATTATAGGAAGAAAATTCCATTTGTTCCAGAGACAATATCAGCTGTTATAACAAAACACTATTTGCACCTAAGAGTGTGTGAGCACATCTTTTGTCTCCTTAGCACAATTTCATGAATTCCCCATTTGCTCCTACTTATCCCCTTTATCTTATAAGTTCTTGTTTTTCAAAAACATAACATACATACATCACTAAAATTAATAACAGTGTAGAGCATAGGGGAAAAAAGAGATACAGGCACTACAGAATGACTAACCCAGGAAAACAGGGATACTATGCAATAGAAATTTGTTTATTTTTTTTACTTCTTTTATTTTTTACAACTTTATTTGAAAAAACAAAGATAAATGTACAGATTTTAAGCATTTTTGCATAAAAGTATACAATACATATTGTCAGTACTTGGTTTTTTTTTCTTAAAGATTTGATAGTGTGATTAATATCTTACTAGTTACAATGAGCATAAAGTACATGTAAAAGAGGATGTAACCTGGAAATAGTCAAAGTTTTCTTGGTGTGTAAAGTTTTTTTTTTTTTTTTTTTTTTTACAATGAGCAAACAGTACATGTACTACAGGGTGTAAACCGGAATTTGTCAATGTGTTCTTGGTGGGTAAGGATTGAGCAAAACTTTTTTTGTTGTTGTTTTGTTTTATTTTCATTTTTCATGGACTTCACACAGTCTGTGAGTTATATCTGGGGCAGTGCGAGCCTCTGGGGTTAGCATCCCACTATCAGTAACTGCATATTATGTCTGTTCTTTTGTGACTGGGTTATCTTACTCAGGATGATATTCTCTAGATGCAGCCATTTTCTTAAGAATTTGGTTAAGTCATTGTTTCTGGTGGCTGAGTAGTATTCCATTGTGTAAATGTACCACAATTTTTATATCCATTCATCTACTGAAGGACATCTGGGTTCTTTCCAGCTTCTAGCTATTATAAATAGAGCCGCTATGAACATTGTGGTGCATGTATCTTTGTTGTGTATTAAAGTGTTTTTTTTTTAAAGAGCTGTATAAATTACACTATTCCTGTAATGATCTCATCTTCTCTTCAGATGCAAAGAAAAGACCTTGTGTAATAACATCATGTTGCCACAGGGGTTCTGTGCCCGACAAGGACGAAGTATGCACTGTCCCAAGAGTTAATGAGGGAGGAAAACTTTTTGGTCAAGAACTGAGTTCAATTTGTTGTGAAGGCAAATTTCCCACATCAATTTTGGTAGGTTTCATGGTTTATCAGATTTGCTGGGGAAAATTTTGGATAAAATGAAACGTTGCCTGATCTCAGGGTTAAACTAAGGGTGGGATGTGTACAACAGAAGATTGAGGCACGACCCCAGTTCCAGGTCCTCTCTGTCTGTGCCATCCCTCATGCTTCACCCTTGCACACCATTGGTCTAGTTCTCAAGGAGCATACAGTACTCTGTGCTGCAGGAAGTGTGACAGGTATTTCCCTTTCTTCCTCTCAGGACATACTGTCTGTTATAAAAACAGAAGGGACAAAGACAGAGGATATTTTTTTAATACCTCCCGATTACAAATCATTTAAAACTCTAAAGGGAGATTTGGATTCTGGAAGAGCAGTGGATATAAGGAATAAATCAGTGCATGATGTGGCATGGATCTTAAAGGTAGGGGGCATCCTTGCATTGTTCACCCTCAAGAAACCTCTGGGTCTACATGAATAGTCTTCTTCATCATACATTCCCTTGAGTGATAGTAGATGTGTGAAAGAGACATCTAATAAGCTCAAAGATTCCTCTGCTGTTCCCAACGTAAGGGAAAGGGATCCAAACAAAAATCCAGCCAGAATGAGCAGTAATGTAACTAAGTATCTTTTCATTTGACATTTATCATGTGGCCATGTGGAGGGTCACTTCATACATGCATAAGGGAGTCACCTGTTACATATGCCTAGTCAAATGCATTTGATTACCAATGTTCTTCATTCTCTGTCACTTTCTCCTTTTTTCTGAGAGAGAGATTTCTCTTCCTCAGTATACACTAAGTGACTCCTTCATGTGTCTCTTTGCCATACTAACAGATATGATCTCATGATCTGCTTATCTTTGTCTCACAAAACATTGATCCCCAAATGCAGGTTCTCATGACTGAAGCAGGTGTTCTTTTTTTTAAACGACTTTATTTTACAAAACAAAGATAAATATACAGATTTTAAACATTTTTTGCTTAAAATTATACATTTTTGTCAGTACTGTTTTTTCAGACATTGAGATAATATTTACATAAAACCATGTGAATATATTTTTTTAGTCAGTACTTGATTTTTTTCAAGGGCTTGACAGTATGCATTGAAAACCTAATAGTTACAATAAGCGTAGAGTGTACATGCAAAACAAAACGCAACATGGAAATAGTCAAAGTCTTCTTGTTTTGTAAATATATGTATATTTTTTTGTTTTCTTTATTTCTTGGACTTCATACAGTCTGTGAGTTGTTTCTGGGGGAGTACAAGCCTCTGGGGTTAGCATCCCACTATCAGTGACTGCATATTATGTCTGTTCTTTTGTGACTGGGTTATCTGACTCAGGATGATATTCTCTAGATGCAGCCATTTTCTTAAGAATTTGGTTAAGTCATTGTTTCTGGTGGCTGAGTAGTATTCCATTGTGTATATGTACCAAAATTTTTGTATCCATTCATCTTCTGAAGGACATCTGGGTTCCTTCCAGCTTCTGGCTATTATAAATAGAGCCGCTATGAACATTGTGGTGCATATATCTTTGTTGTGTATTAAAGTGTCTCTGGGGTATATGCCCAGAAGTGGAATAGCTGGGTCTTCAGGTAGTACTATATCCAATTTTCTGAGGTATCGCCAGACAAATTTCCAGAGTGGTTGTATTAGCTTGCAACCCCACCAACAGTGGAGAAGTGTTCCTCTTTCTCCGCAGCCTCGCCAGCATCTGCTGTCATCTGAGTTTTGGATCTTGGCCAATCTGACTGGTGTGAGGTGGAATCTCAGGGTTGTTTTGATTTGCATTTCCCTGATGGCTAAGGATGTCGAACACTTCCTCAAGTGTTTCTTGGCCATTCGGTGTTCCTCAACTGAAAACGTTTTGTTTAGCTCTGTACCCCATTTTTTAATAGGGTTATTTGATTCTCTGGTGTCTGGCTTTTTGAGTTCCTTGTACACCTTGGATATTAGGCCTCTATCTGATGTCATGTTAGTAAAGATCTTTTCCCATTCTGTTGGTTGCCGTTTTGTTTTCTTGACGATGTCTTTAGCCTTACAGAAACTTTGCAATCTCATTAAGTCCCATTTGTTAATCTTTGACTTTAGAGCTTGAGCCATTGGTGTTTTGTTCAGGAAATTTTCTCCTGTACCTATGTGTTCTAAGGTTTTCCCTACTTTCTCATCTAATAGAGATACTCCCATGCATCCTCTCAGATCACCATGGTCTATGGCTGGTCTTTAACAACAACAAAGACAACAAAAAGCCCACATACACATGGAATCTAAACAATGCGCTGTTAAAGGATAACAGGGTCAAAGAAGAAATAAAGAAAGAAATTATGGACTTTCTAGAATTCAACGAAAATGAAAACACAACATACCCAAACCTATGGGATGCAATGAAAGCAGTATTGAGAGGAAAACTCATAGCCCTAAGTGCTTCCAAAAAGAAACTGGAGAGAGCTCACATCAGCAACCTGACAGCACAGCTAAAAGCCCTAGAACAAAAGGAAGCAGATATAGCCAAAAAGAGTAGATGGCAAGAAATAATCAAAATTAGGGCAGAATTAGACCAAATAGAAACAAAAAGAACCATTGAAAAAATCAACAAAACCAAGAGTTGGTTCTTTGAGAAAATCAACAAGATTGATAAACCCCTAGCCAGACTAACTAGAGGGCAAAGAGAGAGTATACAAATTAACAAAATCAGAAAGGAAAGTGGGGACATAACAACTTAAACTGAGGAAATTCAAGGAATCATCAGATCCTACTACAAAAACTTATACTCCACAAAATTGGAAAATCTGGAGGAAATGGATGAATTCCTAGACAGATACAAGGTCCCAGAGTTAAACCAGGACCAAGTAAACTATCTAAATAACCCTATAACACCTAAAGACATAGAAGAAGTCATCAAAAACCTCCCAACCAAAAAAAGCCCAGGTCCAGACGGGTTCAGTGCAGAATTTTATCAGACTTTTTATTGAGGATATAACACCAATACTCGCCAAACTATTCCAAAAGATAGAATCAGATGGAATATTACCCAACTCATTTTTTTTGAGGCTACAATAACACTCATACCTAAACCACACAAAGACCCTACAAGGAAAGAGAACTTCAGACCAATCTCACTTATGAAAATTGATGCAAAAATACTCAACAAAATCCTTGCAAACGGAATACAAGAACACATCAAAACGATCATTCATCATGACCAAGTAGGCTTCATCCCTGGGATGCAGGGATGGTTTAACATAAGGAAATCCATCAACGTAATCCACCATATAAACAAACTCAAAGACCAAAATCACATGGCCATCTCACTAGATGCTGAGAAAGCATTTGACAAAATCCAACACCCCTTCATGTTAAAAGTCCTGGAAAAAACAGGAATCCAAGGCCCATACTTAAACATAATAAAAGCAATATACAGCAAACCAACAGCCAACATCAAACATAATGGCGAGAAACTTGAAGCAATCCCACTAAAATCAGGGACTCGACAAGGCTGCCCACTCTCCTTCTACCTATTCAACATGGTACTGGAAGTCCTGGCTGGAGCAATTAGACAGCAAAAGGAGATCAAGGAGATACAAATCGGAAAGGAAGAGATAAAAACATCACTCTTTGCCGATGACATGATAGTGTACTTGAGTGACCCCAAAAATTCCACCAGAGAACTCCTACAGCTGATAAACAAGTTCAGCAAAGTGGCTGGATACAAAATTAACTCAAACAAATCAGTAGCCTTCCTGTACTCAAAGGACAAACATGTGGAGAAAGAAATTAGGGAAAATGTACCCTTCACAATCGTTACAAAAACTATGAAATACCTTGGTGTGACTCTAACTAAGCAAGTAAGGACCTATATGACAAGAACTTCAAACCTCTAAAGAAAGAAATTGAGGAGGATCTCAGAAAATGGAAAAATCTCCCATGCTCATGGATTGGAAAAATCAACATCTCAAAAATGGCCATCTTACCAAAAGCAATCTACAGATTCAATGCAATCCCCATCAAAATTCCAACCCAGTTCTTTATGGAATTGGAAACAGGTGTTCTTAATCACTCTGCTGTACCTTCAGCACCATGAATGATATTTTTATTTAATTGAAATTTAAATTCAATCCCAACATTTCTTCTAACCCGTTACTGTTGCTAACATGGATGATATTTTTTTAGAAACTGTTTTAACAAGCATGTTATATTGCTGGAGTATAAAAGTGAAGCCTCCCACACATTTCTAAAAGGCCCAGTATAAAATCCCATTTGATGATCCTCTAGTGTATAATCTTTTTGACTCTTATAACCAATTTTTGGAGCCCAAGGATGAGTAGTTAGTGTGTAATATGTACTCAGTGGGGCTTAGAAACAGAGGATATTTCCTTTCTCTATATCTTGAATAGCTGTGGTTTTCTGTAACAGTCTTCACCCACTGCCAAGAGAACCTTCTTTGAGATATAAGTAAAGGCTACATCATCTTTAACTATTAGCTTAAATATTTGCAATCATGGGAATCATGTTTGTTTAGAAAAACAGTGATAGGACCTTGTCTAAGAGCCATGACCTCATGGAATCCCATGCTTCCGGTAATAAACATGATTTTCTACACCTCAGAAATCAGATAGTAATTTACTATGATCTACATTACCATGCTGTATATTCCTGTCATTTGAAAATAGTATTTGTTCTGATGTATTGATCTCTTATGAGTCCTACTTTGCTCAGCTGTTCATGAGAGACATGTAGAGCTAGAGATTTTTCTGTAATCGAAGAACTTCTAAAATTCTGCTCTTTGTTTTTTACTTTTGAATGGAAACTTACTGGACCTAGATATAGGTCACTGTTTTAAATAGGGGAAAGTTTAAGAGCTGTGAAGCAAGTTTGATCTGACCTAAATTTTAGAGTTGACTATGTTTTGAGTAATCTCCATAATTTATGTTTTCTGCAAAATATGTTTTCTCTCTATATAAGGAATTTCTTTTAAAGATCAAAGGGAGTCTGCTCACTTCTAAGTTAAATGACCAATGGCTTGCAATAAACGAAAAGGACAATGACAAGGAGAAAATAGCAGCAGTGCAGAGGTAATGACAAGCAAATTGTGTGAACAACATCAATGAAATGAAGTAATATTTGCTTACACACATTAGAGATTATATATTACAGAAATATTCACCAAAATACTAATTGACAGAAAAGGGTTTCATTAGTTCACAAACATGGGAGGCATTTTCAAACAGAAGTGTGACTTGGGGAGTCACAGTGGACCATTCTTATAATCTTAGCTTTGTATTCCTGTTAAATTCTTCATTTTGCTCCTGACTCTAGGTAAATATTTCAAGAAATATTTTGAACATACATTCTTACTTTCATTTTATTCATGGAGGTCTATATAGAATATACAATTACTCAGTCCCCCTTTTTTCATGTTTACAAATTGAGTAAACTTGTTTTAAAATAACTGTCTCTTTGTTCAGTCTTTTAGAAAAACTACCACCATCAAACGCAGCTCTTCTGATACAACTTTTTAGAATATTATACCAAATTGAAAAAAATTCGCGTGTTACTAAGATGTCATCTTATCGTCTGTCTATGGCCATTGCACCATATATCTTATGCCTTCCCAGCTACCACAATGGACTGACAAATGATATCACAAGAAAGGTAATTAGAAATTAACTTTAAGCCTAGCTTTGATAAGCCTATACAAGGAGACAGGAATACTGGATTATCCTGAGAGTCTGTGTTATTTTGTTGTTGTTGTTGTTGATTGCTTTTGATTTAGTGTTGTTTTATTTTGTAAGAGAAGAACACCTTTAAATGGTGTCCTTCTGAAGCAAAAGAATCATTGGTGCATTTTAAGAGAGTAAAAGATCCATGGGCAATTGAGCCCAATGACCCAGTCTTTGTCATTGTGGTTACAATATCCTTACACTATCCCAGTGAGAACAGATACTGTGAAATGCGACAATAATCCTGGGAAATAGGTTAGCAATCAAGATCTGACAAAATCAGTGAGGAATGTGTAAAATTCTACTTGTTTTCAAAGTGGTCTTTCCAAGAAAACCAAGGCAATAAAATTTGGATTGTTTTTATCAGATATGATTGTTAGGACTCCTGATAGTGTGATTACATAAACCCTTGACCTCTTGATGCTGGTTACAATTTGTTTAGAGTTTACTTTTCTATAGTAGCTGCCTTTCAAATGCTGTAATAAAATACCAAAACTTACACGGTATTGAGATAAAATGGTTATTTTGACTTTCAGTATTTGAATTTCTGATTCATTATGAATTGACCAACTGCCCCTGGACCTGTCCAGAATATATTGGAGGAAACCCAAACTGAGAAAAAAATATTCCTCATACTGTATAGGATCAAATATCAGAAGAAAAGGATAGTGTTCCAAAGAACTTGCAATTGAAGATCCATAACTATCCAATTTCTTCCAAATAGGCATTGTTTCAAATGCCTCACAACATAATAAACCTGAGAATCAAGCTGTTACTTTTGCATCTGCACTGAGCCATCAGAGACAAGTGAACATTACTGCTCAGAAGGGTTTGCCTGACCCTTGCTTTTTAGTCAGGCCATGGGAACATTCAGTAGCATGGTGCCCACATCAGAGTTCATCTTCCCTCTTTAGTTGTGCCTTTCTAATAGCATCCTT
Source organism: Micromys minutus (assembly GCF_963924665.1). Classification (NCBI taxonomy): domain Eukaryota; kingdom Metazoa; phylum Chordata; class Mammalia; order Rodentia; family Muridae; genus Micromys; species Micromys minutus. The sequence goes on from NW_027667991.1 coordinate 879,466, forward strand.
AGAAATATGCACAGCCATGAACGTGTCACAGGCAACCACAGTTACTCAGGTGGACAGTGTGTACCACATAGTAGCCATCACAATGTGAAAACTGGAAATCATCCTCTTCCATAATACTGAGCTGTGATGATCACACTTGAACATCTTATTTCAGAAACATCTATCAAAAATCCCCCAGTAAATGTGTAAACGCTGACATTTTTTCAGTTTTGAACTACATATTCTTAGCTGCCAAGACTCATAATTAAATGTGAATTGAACCCATGCAAAATGACAGAAACCCTCTGTCTTTCCCTGTTTTTCACAGATCGCTCTGGTAAAATTTATGATCCAAAACTCTCCAGAAATATTTGGAGAGGATGTGGTTTTATTTCAGTATGAAACATCACTCTTTTACCCAAGTGGAGTGAAGCCCTCATGTTTTTTGGATACTCCATCAGAGATCGGGAACATAAGGGAAAGAGAACATGGACTCAGCAGCTCCCCAGGTGGGAAGTCATGCACCCCTGGCAATGATGTAGTGCTGAGAAATCCTGCTGCTCCTCTTCCGGATGGAGGCATGACAGGTGTGTATACTTGTTCTACTTTAATAGCTTCAAAGGTAGAATCATTTACCACTGAGAATATAAATTCTAACAAACGACAATAAAAAATTTACCTAACCATGTGAAGGAAAACTTCACCTGTGCGTATCGATAGTATCCCATTGTGGGAAAGTGCCTCCAATTTTTGGTGCCCCTTTCCAATGGCCCTGGGATTATGCAAAAGGTAAATCTCAGAAATGAAATCAATTAATAAATTAAGGATATGTCACTTAATTTGATAAGTTGAATATTAACTTATATCTGTATAATACATAGATTAGCAATTTCATACCAAATTGTGTTTTCTCTGTGTAAAAGCCCTGGCTGTTCTGAAATTCCTGTGTAGAAGAGGCAGACCTCAAACTCACAGAGGTCCTCTTGGCTCTGCTTCTGAGATCTGGGAATAAAGGCATGTGCTATCATGCTTTTCTTTCTGCAGGTCTTAAGGTCCAGCATAACTTAGCCATACGGGAGCTCTAGACACTATGATCTCAGGTGTGAGCTCTTAGCTCAGGGCGGGAGAGCCGAGGGCTCTAACAGAAGTGCAGTGAGGGGAGTGTTATGAAGTGCAGAGTCTGCCATTAATTTACAGTTTCCAAGGTTGTGCAGTCAAAATTCATGCAGTAGGCTAAAAGATTGGTACTGTATTATGTCTTGACTCCAACACCTAAATGCACAGCTTTCAAGGCAGACAGAGGAGATTACCGTTTATTCCAGAATCATGGGCCATATGCAACTAGATATCCAGTGCCTTATGAAAAATGCAACTAATATATAGATAGAAGTTGTGATTTTGAATAGGTATTTTCTGTGTGTTTGTGGTGATGCATAAGACATGCAGGCTGTAGAACACTAATGGCATGCAGAGGCTAAGTGATTTCAATCACAACCAACGATGCTTTCCCTTCTTTCTTAGATTTGGAGAGATCTAAAGATGAGGCACCCTCCTCCCAGGCAGCACCTTCTAAAAATCCACCAGCACCACAGAAACACACGCTCTTTGATAACTTTTATTCTAGTGCTTACGAAGGTGGAATTCTGCCTGCTCGGATACTAGTGAGTTTCAATTTGGGTTTCCACAGCTGTCCAATTTCACCTAATTTCTGGGAAGCTTTGTTTTAAGTAAATTATGTCATCAAACTGATGAATGTATAGATAACCTATTCATGAGGGTAAAGTTCTTTGAAGGTAGAAATAAGTCCCACCAAAGTTTTGAGTCATCTAATGAAAAGTTGAACATGGTGGAGTGTGTGTTCTTATTGTATGTTGGAGAATCTTTTGGGTACATGCCCAGGAGTGGTATAGCTGGGTCCTCAAGTAGTACTATGTTCAATATTCTGAGGAACCACTAGTCGTATTTCCAGAGTGTTTGTACCAGCTTAAATCTAATCAATAGTCGAGGAGTGTTCCTCTTTCTTCACATCCTCACCAGCATCTACTGTCACCTGAGGTTTTGATCTTAATAGTATTTTCATATTTTGCACTGGTTTCAGCATAGACCCAAAATAACCAGCTTGTTGGGTGAAATGGATCTATTAAAGTGCCTCCACTAACTCCCCAATTATCAGTTTTTCTCTGCTGAGTTATGACTCCATATTACTGTAGAGTCTACTTTAAAAGCACAGCCCGTGAATTTACTCAAACTTATAATTAAAAATATCTATAGACATTTGTTATAATCAATGAATTAGATATACATGTTCTTTGCTCTACATTAATCTTTTAACCCAGTGAGCTATATGTAAATTTTACCCACTATGACTTAGTATATTTTAAATAAGCTTCTATAAGTTTATTGGAAGTATTTATTTACTCTCTAGCATCTATTTTTGAAATATGTCTGTGTCAGGAATTTATTCTGAATGTGAACAAGTTTATCATGTCAGACATGAGAATTACTATCAGTTCCTTAGGTATTTTAGAGCATAATTTTTTTGTTAACAATGATTGTAATCATGTAATAAATTGTAAATAGAGAAAATATGAAGTGAATCTGTGTGTGGTCATTATTTTCACAGTGCAGAACCATGGAAGAATCGTGAAATATACTTAGGCTCATAAATATAACTGCATATATAGACATAGATATTAAAAAATAAGTTATAAAGGAAATAAAACTCTAAGATGTATAGTGAAACAAAAGCTTTCTTAAAAACACAAATGTTAGGATTCATGTTAAATAGTGATTTGATCTCTGATAGAAAAATATCCCAAAGTCACTTAGAATGGAATGATTGGGAAAGACATTCATAGTACAAAAGAAAAAAGATGAGAGATGACCATTCATAAAATGCTTTGGGGAGTAGAAGTGTGATTCAGTCCTGAGAATCATAAGATTCTAAGAAAACCCTGATGTTTTAAATTGAGAAAATGGATTGTGGAAGAAAATATATTCGGAAGCTTAAAAAAAAAAAAAAAGCTAAATGTCTTCTTCATTCCCCTCAGTTGTAGCTCTGCATCCAATATTGCCATGGCTCTGGGTCACAATAAAAGACATATTTGTGCTTCGCATGTTTGGATCTGTAATAATAGAAGCTTGTCTTTACACAGGATATGCTTTCAATTATTGAGAAAAAGGGTCAAACTTCAAACGAAATCTTTAGGTTTCAATCCGGAAGATCATTCTGGCGCCTGAGGGATAAGATTTTCATGGAACAACAGATTAACTTGGACAAATGGTCTGTACTCACCATTGCATCAGTTTTAAAGGTAAGTAATGGCTACGCATCACAAGCATTCAGCACCCCTCTAGACAGAAAGCACACATGCACAAAATGCTGACAGCTTCCTTGAACTATAGAAACAAGGCCTCCAGAGAAGAGGCATGGTAGGGGTGAGCACACATGGAGAGACACATGGCTGCAGTCGCATATGTAGCAGAGGATAGCAGTATCTGGCATCAATGGGAGAAGGGGCCTTTGGTTCTGTGAAGACAAATTTTCCCAGTACAGGGGAATGCCAGGGCACCGAGGTGGAGAGGGTGAACCTTCATGGAATCAAGTTGAGTGGAGGAGGGGATTGGGGGAGGGGATAGGGGATAACATTTGAAATGTAAATTCAGAGAATATACAATAAAAAGAGATATGATAGGTAAAAGTCTGACAAGCTCAAAGATTCATCACAAAGACAGGGCTGAACAGTTTCTATTAAAAGTTAACTTCTTTATATATATTAGATGGGTCTTGTTTAGCATTACAAATGTTCCCACTGATTCCACCTCTGAGCATACCATGTGAATTAATAGTCTAACAAGCAATAAAAGTGGTAAAATAGTGTTTTACAAAATGCATGTCTTAAATCATACTTACCAAGTAATATTCCTCATAATTAACAACAGTACAAAAGAGCTGGTCTAATACAGACCTATAATAGGTTATGAATTGGCTGCTGTCCTCTGTCCAGTAGAAATGTGAAATTGCTTTTTCTACCAAAACATGAACCAGAACTTTTACTTTTGCTAGATATTACCATCCTCACCCCATGTGAACTAATGAAGAATTAGCCAAACCTACTTCTAAATAGTTTACCATGCTCAACTTATCAGTGGGCAGCAGTTACTCGGGAGTAGATGTCACTGTTTTATTTTTATTTGGACCATGACATGAATTTGCCTCTCAGTAGACAGTGGAGCTATGGCCCCAGACTAGAAGCCAAAAGAGATTGCTCTGAGAGCAGGCAGGCTTAATAATTGGCAAAGGTATCAAATGATCCCTCCTCGGCCATTGAGCTTGCAAAGTGCATCTGAATTTCATTGCCAGAAACCTGGGACCACATCATGGGGAGGAAAGTAAAGATCAGTAACTGAAGGTGGCCATGTGTATTCATAGCAATTTAAAGGTACAGGAGCACATGGGAATCTTCCATACTACTGATTTGCTATCTTTGGTAAAACTTGAAGATAATTGTGGTTTTTCATAAACACAGATACTTTTCTATCCTTCAACCAAGCTTCTGCTTGTAATAAATGTAAATAGTTAAATATTTACAAATTTAAAGGAATTTATGTGAAACTGTGAGACCTCTCATATAAAACAGGGTAATCAGGTAAGAAATTTCACCACTATTCAGGGTTGTCTGTGGCCGAGGTATACGTGTACATTACAGCTTTATTCACTGTGAAATAAAATACAGATTTACCAAAAGTATAAAAGCAGAATGAGTTATTTCCTGGCCCTGCCATTTTCTTATGGTTACGTATTGTGAGGAGGCATACTTTGCTTTTCTTTTTACTTTAATAGTTACTATTTAGTTTTTACTGTTTGTTATTATTATTATATCCACTTATTTATCTATTTTTGTTTATTAATTTATTCATTTTAAAATGTAAAGGCTGCCCCCTACCTCTTCACCATTCAGAGTCTCGTCCCATCTCCTCTGAGCAGGTTAGGGCCATTGGTTATCCTAGCACCCGGGCTTATCAACTCTCTTCTTGGTTAGCACATCTTCTCCTATTTGGTCAGTTGGTGAAGGGCTTCCACCGATAGTCTACAGCTCTATGAATAGCCCCTGCTCCACCTGCTTGGTGACCCACATGGAGACTCATCTTCACATTGGATCCATATGTACCAAAGGTCATATTGCACCTTCTGTATGCTTTTTGGTTGGTGATCATTTCTTTGGTAGCTCCCTATTGTCCAGGTTAGTTGAATCTTGGTCTTCCTGTGGACTCCCTATCTTCTACGGGACCCTGAATTCTTTCCCTAACTCTTCCATAAGAGTCCCTAGCTCCTTCCAATGTTTGGTTCCGGTCTCTTTATCTGTTTTAGTCAGCTTCCAGGTGAAGCCTATGAGAGCAGTTATGAGGTTCCTCTCTGGATGTCCCACATAGGAACTGGCATCCTTTGAGATAGACAAAGCTTCAGGCTGTGGAGTACAAATCTCTGATTGCAGGTAGTCGTATGGACAAGAAGTCAGGGAAGGAAATTTTAACAGACAGTAGGTTTATTCAATTGATAATATCAGCCAGAACTCTGATTTTTGATCCTAGTCTTAGGTAAGAACACATAAGTTCCATTTTTGAGCCAATATTTTGGGTAGGTGACATGTTGGGAATTTCTTAAGGAAGTAGGATCTCGACCAATATTTTTAGTCTTCTTGTTCCTGTGACATTAATATAGTTCATGCTGTGGCAATCCTTAACCATGACATCATTTTTTTTATTTCATAACTGAGCTTCTGCTACTATTATGAATTATAATGTATATTGTACAAACTATCTAATCATGTAAGATATGTAATATTTGACCCACAAAAGGATTGTGACATACCAGTTAAAAATCATTGACCTAAAATGCTATATTTCAACAAAAATATTTCTCAAGTAATTTCTACAAATATACATTGACAATAACCTTGTTTTTTTCATTGTAAAAGGATTTTATTAGAAATATACAAGGAAGCTTATTGTCTTCAGATTTATATGAAAATTGGCTTAGTGTTACCAGTGAAGCATCTTTAGCTGGACAAATATCTGCTATTCAAAGGTAAAGATACAATAAGCACTTGGGGAACTGCACAAAGATATATATATATATATATATATATAATCAATGTATTTTAAATGTACATAGACTTGTAAATCCAGGATTATAAACTGGAATGATGTTCCATGAGAAGAAATATCCTTTGCTGAGCCATGAATAGTCACTTTATAAACAGGTGCATTCCTCAAGCAAGAGTGTTGGGCCATGTCTGGAGTCCCCCCACTTGAGAGTCGTTTATAACTGTCATGGTTTAGAGGACAGTCTATGCTACACAGTTGTGTGCAGGTCATCCAAGTTTGGGTGCCTTAAAGAGACAAATTGAAGGAACTATGTGTGTATAATACTTGTGTGTCATTTGTCTTCTAATATTATCATGGTATTATGAATATTTCACATGTTAAATATATGTCATTGCTTAGAGCATGAAGCTATCACTGAGTCTGTCTTTCTAAACTATAACTACCTAGAGAAGTCTGGATCAGGTATAGCTTTGACTTCTTTGAATCATATTCCTGTATGATAGTCCATAGAATGATTTCTTAGGTAACTGGAGCTTTGATTTCCTATTGCTATCCAGGAACCCAGCATCCCTGCTTTCCTATAGCAGAAGCCCTTTTTTCTGCATTCTGAAGGTCACTAGTGTGCTTTCTGCTCCTTATGTTCTAGAGTGTCACAAGAGTGTCACATGTATTCACAGTGCATTAAATATTAAGAGTGTCCTGACTGTGGTCAGAAAGATGTTTCACTCTTTAACAACACTGGATGTTTCCATACACAGAACACACGTGGCCTGCAGCAATCTTCATTCATTCTAATTCCAGGAAACCTGACACCTTCTTCTGGGTTCTCTATTTAGTAGTCATACATATAGTACATATAAATTTATACTTAATTTTTAACAATTTCCCAGAATTCTATGAGGAGTGATTTGCAGAATATATTTTAGGCAATACTTTACATGTAAATTCTTACTTCTTTTGAATTCTGATTATACTGTGAACTGGTCTACAAAAAAGTTTACCCCAAATTTTCTTTGTATTTACATTTTGGATTTAACATTACTTGCAAGACAATCAACAGCACTATTTTTCTTTTTCTATATATAGTAATCTTTTGAAGATGCCAAAACAAAACTACCTTCTGCAAAAACTACTTATACATGTGCTCTCAAAAATTAAAAACTCTCCGTTGAGTCAGTTTGATACCTTCATCCTATCTATCCGCATAGCCCCTCATGTGCTGTGGGATTCAACTTGTATGAACTTAAAAATATTTGGGAGTGACCTCTACCAAAAGGTAAGGGAATCTGATTTTCCCCTGTGGAAACAAAGTCCTCGTTGTGATCCAGGAATTGGGAATGCCCCTGCAAGGTCACTGATGTTAAAGGACACCCTAGGCTTGAATTCTTCTGGAGTGAGAGATGCATTGATCTATTTCAGGAACGAATGGGAAGGGAGAGTGTTAATGTTGTTTGAAGTAAGTAAACACTTTCACTTTGGTCATTTCTTTATTTTCAGATATAGATGCTGTTCTAGCCAAAGATATGTTTAGTGATAATCCAAGAAGATTACAGTGAAAATGAATGAAAAAAATCCCAGTTACCTGGTGTTTTTTTTTAATGAGTTAAAGCATCTTTATTTTTGCAATTATCATTCCATACAAAAGCAATAGAATTACAAATATTGATAAGTTTACAATTGAATACATGAACAGAGTATCTGTACACATTATCATTTACAGCAATATTACATGGTAAATTAACTGAACACTAAAAAAAATGTTCTTTTTAGATCCCCCTCTTCTAACTCAACTCTCATAGAGCATGTACTAAGATACTTACCTCACACTAATGCTATTTCAAGTTCCAAATTAAGACTATATAACTCACATAAAGACCATTAATATAATAGCTTAACATCTTTGTTCAGAGCTCCGTATGAGGGAAAACTACATTCACATTGATAAAAAGACCAGAAAATAAGTTTTTACAATGTCACTGCAGCTGCCTGACTGAGAATTCTTTATCAGTTACCTAAAAGGCAGCTGATTCTAAATTGGTCCCATAAGCACATGGTTAAAATCCACTGCCAACCCATTTAAAAAATGGCATCTGAAGTCTCAAGTTCTTGTAGAAAACCACAAGTATTCTGTTGTCTAACTTAGCGTAGAAAAATAATAGGGTTAAGTCTTCATTGGATTTAGCTTCATTTACAATTGAAAACATGCGTAACACATTCACCATACATAAAAATAAGGCAAGAAAAACAATTTATCATGAGAAAATAAACTCTTAACAGAGAAAACAAATACAAATACACAGCAACTCATGCCTTCCAGGTGGCCAGGCAGAGCCAAGTATTTCCCAGAGTAACCACCAGGTGGTAGTTAACTCATTGCAGAGAAATCTTTCAAAGGTTCAGTTAAACAAGCTTCCAAATCAAACTCATACTCCACTTGGCAGTCCACATGTCTGACTTTGGTGGGTGTGCCAGCATATACATCAAAGTTATCCTGTGAACTTGTCTGGGATTCAGAGCTGCTTTCTGTAAATTCTGTCTCCATTTCCCCAAGATCTACAGGTTGTATTTCTTGCAAATTACATCCTTCTTCAGCAGGAGGATCCCAAAAATGCAAAGCCACCTTCCAGAGTTTAATTTGTTGGTCCCATGATCGCCGGCTATACTTCTTAAATTCGTTGGGTGTCCTGGGATGGATTCCAGGTTGTCGCAGGTGTCTGGGGACCTCTTTGATGTATCGGTCATAGGCAATAGTGTTCTTCCCATAGTTGATCTGCTTCTGTCTTCTCATCAAGACACTTTCATCCGTCTCCACATCAGCAGGCACTGAAGACATAGACTCCTTCGAATCAGAACTTCCTGATGATGATTTTCTCTCTCTTCCAAAGTCATTTATGAGTAGTTTTCTTTTGTACCTTGCAATCTCTTTGTTAACTTTGGTCCTCATTTCATCTTCTTCGACTGCACTTGCCCAGTCAGAACATCTAGAACGGGGCTTATGGCCTTCAGGAGTTGTAAAGCTTTCAGGTCGATAGTCCGCAGTCTGGAGCTCACCCTCCTCGGAGTCCTCAGGCTTCCGGTCCCTTCTGTCCGCTCTGCGCTTCCGTCTGAGACTCCATCTCGCAGGGGACCGCGGGCTCACACCGCTGTCGCAGCGACTCCCATAACGGGGTGGGCTTCTAGGTCTGCAGGCCATGGCGGCAGAGGTTTGAAGGGCAGCTCAGATGGAAGAACCTCTCTCAGCGACGGCACAGACGCGGTCTCCCTGGTGTTTTTTTTTAATTGTAGATCTACTTTAGGGCACATGATAGTTGTGCTTCATAGTGGATATTCTAATATAATTATAAAATATTCACCCAACTTCACTTGTGGTCACAGAAAAATGCATTTTCTTAAGTTATATATATATTTATAACAATATGACATATATGACCATATGTGATATAGTGAATAATAGCTATTTCTGTGTCAAAACACTGATTAAAAGCAGCTTTGGAAGGCAGGTTACACTTCATGAAAGACTTCCACTTACCAGTTAACTACTGAAAAATCTCATGGCCCAAAGCAAAGCAGGGCAGGAACCTGGAGGCAAGAACTGAAGCAGAAGCTGAGTAGTTCTGCCTCCTGTCCTGCACCTCATATCTTTCTTTGTCTGACTAATAGATCAAAGGTGGGACCATCATGGAGATAAGTGCCCTAAAAATGCATCATTAAGACAATATACCTTAGACTTCCCTACACACTAGACCAATCTGATGGAGGCATTTTATTAACTAAGATCCGTCTTTGCACCAACTTCTTCCCTTAGTCATTTTTCCATTGCTTTAAATCAACACCAGAACCAAGGAAACTTATAAAAGTAAATGTTTACTTAGGACTTAGAGATGTAGAGGGATTACAGTCCTTCAAGGCCATGACAGAGGAGCATGGCTGCAGGAGGAAAGGACAACCAAACAGAAAGCAGAGACCTGGTGGCTCTCATGTTAGGCAGTAAACATGAAGCACAGAGTCTACTGCAAATGGCACCTGGCTTCTGTCACCCTAAATTATAGCCAATGACATAATTCCTCTAGGAAATCCTAGCCACTTAAACCACCCAAAAATGTCACAAAGAGGATATCATGTAGTCCTATACCCACAATTAGCCAGGGATCCCATTCAAACCATCACAAAGAAACTCCAACTCCTGTGCACAATCCCGAAAAATATCCAAAATTCGAGAAACCTTTTGAAGTCATTAATCTGATTCACTCACAGATCTTCTGGAAGAATTCAGTTCTGAAATGATACTTAGCTTTAGTAGTTCCCCCATTCACTGCAACATGTATGAAATTTTAGATAGGGTTAGGAAGTGGTAAAGAACTTAAGAGTCCCTCATTCAGACAGAACTTGGCTTCACAGGTTCAGACCTGCTTGTAGTAACTGCTATTATGTTTTTATCATTTTGTATTTTAATTAATAATTGATTTCAATTTTGAAAACTATGTGAAATGACAGTGAATCTTGTATTTGCCTTGTGATTTTACAGATGACGCTTATACAAATCATGATTGAAAATAGTCAAGCAATATTTGGAGACCAGGAAAACATATTGTCAATAAATTCTCCTAGCAAATCAAATAAGAAAGAAGACAAAGACAGTCACGGTGAGAAAATCTTTTCAAATGCCAACAGTGAAGAATTGAAGATTTCTTCTAATGCTCCTCAGGAGGAAAGTCCTTCATTTAAGAGTTTTAATTAGTCATCAAATGAGTGGAAGAATGATATCACCCCCTGATTTAATAAATTTGTAAATATCAGAACAGTGTTGGAGCACATTATGATATTCAATTATGGGACAAGCTTTTTAAACAAAACTTCAATTAAATTATATATGAATATATGCGTATATACTTATGTCTACATACTTATACACATGCATATGTATCTATGAAAAAGAGACTCCTGAATTAACACCTATAAGAATTCTAAAACATTACCCGCTATACTCCTTTCTTCCTGTGGTCCATAAGTCATCTAGGGTATTTTTGATATGAAATTATTTTTGAAAAGATAACTTAGAAACAATTATTTGATTTAAAAATCCATGAAACATACTACGCTATTAAACCATGTGCAAGAAACATTTGCTATCCTTGTGCAAAAACACTTAATTTCATTTGAGAAATAATCTGGACAAATGCTTAGACATTGGTATAAATATTAAGTTGCACAGGATCATTATGACACATATGTTAATATTAAGAGGTTTGAACAGGTAACACCATTCAAAATCAGATATATAGTTAACTGAAGTAATTCTTTGTGTAGAATTAAGAGAAGAGATTCATTTGAGACTGTTTGTCTAAAGATGACATTTTATGTGTTTCACTTAGGAGGGCCCAACCAAACAACTTCACCATATAACTTTCCACAAAGGAAACTTCTGAATGAAGAAGGTTCTGCTCATTCTATTCCAATGTTTCCTTCTACCTCCCACTTAACCAAGCAGAAGTAATTACTATAAGAAACAACTGTAGTATTATATTTAACCATATTATTTGTTACAAATTGTTTCACTAACTATATACATTTTATGTTGTATATTACATATTCTTACCTATTTTAATAAATGTTATTAAATTATGTTATTGGTTGTCTTAGTCAGAGTTTCTATTCCTGTACAAACATCATGACCAGAAGCAAGTTGGGGAGGAAAGGGTTTATTCAGTATACACTTCCATGTTCATCACCAGAGGAAGTCAGGACTGGAACTCAAGAAGGTCAGGAAGCAGGAGCTGATGCAGAGGCCATGGAGGGATGTTACTTACTGGCTTGCTTCCCCTGGCTTGCTCAGCTTGCTTTCTTATAGAAACCAGGTCTACCAGCCCAGGGATGGCACCAACCACAATGGGCTGGGCCCTCCCCCCTTGATCACTAGTTGAGAAAATGCCTTACAGCTGGATCTCATGGTGGCATTTCCTCAACTGAGGCTCCTTTCTCTGTGATAACTCCAGCTTGTGTCAAGTTGACACAAAACCAGCCAGTACATTGGTTAAGTGCCAATGTGTCTGATTCATGATTTTCTAGTCTTTGGAAAATGGCATTTTTTATTGGATATTCTCTGTATTTACATTTCAAATGTTATTCTCTTTCCCCCCAATTTCACACACCTTCCACCCCCCTTGCTTCCATGAAGGTGCTCCCTCTCCCAACAACCTTGTCCCACCTTAGCACCTGGGCATTCCCCTACACTGGAAAAACAAACCTTCACTGGACCAAAGGCCTCTTCTCCCACTTATGCCAGACAATGTTATCCTCTGCTACATATGCAACTAGAGCCATGGATCTCTTCATGCATACTCATTGGTTGGTGTTTTAGAGCTATTGAGGGTTTGGGTGGTTCATAATGTTGTTTTTCCTATGGGGTTTGCACATCCTTTCAACTCCTACAATTCTTTCTCTAGCCTCTTCATCGGGGTCCCTATTTTCAGTCTGATGGTTAGCTGCAAGCATCCTCAACTGTATTAACATGACTTGGCAGAACTTCTCAGGACACATCCCTATTTTTCTCCTGCCAGTAAGCACCTTTGGCATCAGCAATAGTACTTGCATTTGGTGGCTGCATATGGGGTGGATACCCAGGTGAGGCGGTCTCCAAAAGAATTTTTTTTCAATCCCTGCTCCACTATTTGTCCTTTGGTTTCCTCCCATAAGTGTTTTTGTTCTCCCTTCTAAAAAGGAATTAGGCATCCAAATTCTGGCCGTTCTTCATTTTGACCTTTATGTGGTGTATGGATTCTATCTTGGATATTCTGAGATTTTGGGCTAGTAACCACTTATCGGTGGTTGCCTATCATGTGTGTTCTTTTGTGGCTGGGTTACCTCACTCAGGACAATAGCTTCTAGTTCTATCCATTTGCCTAGAAATTTCACAAAACATTGTTTTAATAGCTGAGTAATAGTCTATTATGTTAATGTACCACAATTTCTGTATCCATTCCTCTGTTGACAGATATTGGTTCTATCCAGCTTCTGGCTAGTATTAAGAAGGCTGCTATAAACATGATGGAGCATGTATTTTTTAATATATGTTTTAGCATGTTTTGGGTATGTGCCCAGTAGTGGTATAGCTGGGCCCTCAGGTAGTACTATGCCCAATTTTCTGAACAACCGCCAGAATGATTTCCAGAGTGATTTTACCAGCTTGCAATTTCACCAACAATGGAGGAGTGTTCCTCTTTCTCAACATCTTCACCAGCATCTGCTGTCACCGGAGTTTTTGGTCTTAGCCATTCTGACTGGTGTGAGGTGGAATCTCAGGGTTGTTTTGATCTGCATTTCCCTGATGCATTTTCAGTATTCTCCTCTTCCTGTTACTCAGGGCCCTACATTCAACTGACAGACCCACTAGAATCACTTTATTAATTTTTTTCTTTTAAACTACAACCAAATTGACAGTCTGAGTAGTGCTGAATAAATGAAAGTTGGGATTTCTTTAAGGAAATTCTTGCGGATTCTCATACAATGGTCCCAATGGTTAAGAAGTAACTATTTAGTAGTACAATAAAATCAGAATCACTCCTATGAATTGTAGCAACCCTTTAAAATGAATTTTATTTATATTTCTGTGAGAAAGCACTCTAGAAAATTATGTGTATTAGGAATAATGCACATTGAAGGCTCAGGGCATCATCATATGGCACTTCTGGTGTCAGGTTGCAGGTAGTGAAGTCCTCACCTGGTTGGGAAGTAGAGAAAGATGAAGGTTCATATTCAATGAGCTTCTTTTGATGCATTGTAACTATGCCTATGGAACAGCACAGCCCTGTTACAGTGTCAGTTTCTTCAGATCAGTTATCTAAGCAGAGACAGAAACTAATGACATTGAATACTCCCTTTGATTTGTGCCCAGAATCATTGACATACAGTTCTAAATATAATTCATTAATGATATTAATTATCACATTCAAAGCCAGCACCCTTTGTATACAGAAAGATGTTTGAAAGAGGAACTAACAATGTCTTAGCAGTTTTCTACATACTGTACAAGCTGTATCAAAGATTGTATGTACCTTACTAATATTGTTACCATTATGCAAGGCATTTTTGTTGTCTTTTTGATCCTTCCTTCTGAACCTAAACTACTGAATTTGAATTTTCATTTATCATAGACATAATTGTGAGTAGTTTAAAAATTTTTTTCAAATAATCATTTTATTAAGTTACAGTTCAAACAATATCCGCTTCCAGCTTATCCTTCCAAAACTCCCCTCATATCACTTCCCTTTGCTTCTATGAGCGATCTTCTCCACCCACTCACCCACTTCCACCTCACCCCTCTAGCTGGGGCTCCAGTCCTCCACAGGACCACGGGCCTCTCCTCTCATTGATGTAAGATAAGACCATCCTCTGCTACAGATGAATCTGAAGACATGGATGCCGCCATATATACATTTTGGTTGGTAGTCCTTGGGGGCTTTGGGTGGTCTGGGCATTTGATATTGTTCTTTCTATGGGGTTACAATTCCATTCAGCTTTTTCAGTTGTTACCATAGCTTCTCTATTGGGGTCCCCTAGTCAGGCTGATGGTTGGCTGTATGTGCAACTGAATTGATCAGATGGTAGTTGAGCCTCTTAGTGGACAGACATATCTGTCTCCTGTAAGCAAGTGCTTCTTGGATCAGCAATAATGTCAGGGTTTGGTGTCTGCAGATGGAATGGATCTCTAGATCAGTCTCTGGATGGCTTTAGCATCAGTCTCTGTTCAACATTTTTGTCCCCATTTTTTTTTGGGAAAGCCATTTCCATAGGTTAATAAGTTTGAGATTGGTAGGTAGGCTCATCACTCAACTGGGGTGCTGTACCAAGAGGTTAAATACCAACAATCCAAACAACTCAATTTAAAAATGGGGTATAGAACAAGAGATGGGATTCTCAGCAGAGGGCTCTTGAGTGTCAGAGAAGCACTTAAATCAACATTCAATGTCCTTAGACATCAAAGAAAAGCAAATCAAAACAAGTATGAGGTTACATCTTACCTCCATCACCAAGAAAAGATCAAATATTTAAGATACAGAACATGCAGAAGAGGAGGAGGAGCAAGGGGAGCACTTTTTCATTGTTAGGAGTGTCAGCTTGTAATACCACTCTACACATCAACATAGAAGTTTTCTCAGAAACCTAGGGATAGTTATATCTCAAGACTGAGCTATACCACTTCTGGGCATATACCCAAATGCTGTTCCAACATTCCAGAAAGATACTTGCTTAAATATATCCATAGCAGCTTTATTTGTAACAGCCAGAAACTGAAATAGATCTATGTGCCCCTGAACAGAAGAATAGATAAAAGAAACAAAATATAAAAGCAAACAAAAAATATGTACATCTACAAAATGAAATAGTATTCAGCTATTAAATACAAGGATATCATGAAGTATGCATACAAATGAGGTAACCCAGTCCCAAAAGGACATGCATGGTACGGGCTCACTTATAAGTGGATACATTAACTATACCATGTTACACTTCACAGACCCAAGGAAGTTAAACAAGAAGGAAAGCTCAAGCTTTGATGTCCCTTAGAAGGGGAAATAAGAAAGTCATAACAGGCAGATGGAGGGAGGAAACTGAGTGGGAGGGAGAATATGGGGTTTATGGACAGGTAAGGGAAGGTCAGGAGAGATTGCTAGGTAGCCATAAACATGAGTAGATATTTGCAACAAACAAGGGTAAGAAGATGGCAGGCTTCTGCAGGATGAGAGAGACCTGGAACAAGGATTCCACACAAGAATCAAAGACTGTGACCTTAGCTGTGACTCACTACATTTGGGGATATGCAAAATGAAGAGGCCACCTCCTATAGCCGGTCAGAAACACTCTGGTTATCTGCAAATTGTTTTTGTTTCTACATATGGTATGTTTATAAAAATTTTAAATAGTTAAATGTTCATTCAGATAGAAAAAAATCATTTTCCAAGTATGTTCATTTAATATTTAAATATTAAATATCATAAAAATGAATTCAGGAAGTACCTGAAACATGAGATATGAAGACATGAAATTGGATCTGTGATATCCATAGAAAAGTTAGACACACTTATGCATGACTATGACCTTAGCACTGGGGGCATGATGATTGATGGCAAATCTAGCCAATCAGTAAGTTCTAGATTCCGCAAGACACCCTGTCTCAGAGATAAGTTGGAGAATGATAATGGAAACCTTCAGTGCCAATCGATGATCTCTACATGGACGTGCGCACCTGCACTCTCACATGCACAGGCACTATTTACACGCTATATACACGCTATATACCCACCAAACACATGTCAAATATTTAATGGCATTTCTTTGTATCTCACCTTTAGCTCAAATGTTTTAATTTTAAAAGTATGTTTATATCAAGTCTAAGAAGATTTTTTTATTTTGCCTGTTTGAAATTAATCTAGAAGTTTTATTAAAAAGAAGGACCAAAGGAGGAGGAGGAGGAGGAGTTATCAGTGGGTATGGACAGGCTTATTGCTACAGAAACAGACTTAGGAAGTTCTGGGATAAGGTGTCTTCTTCAAAGGGAGAGAAGATAGAGATTACAAGAGTGAGCAGCCTGGATCTATTTGGTGAGCACAGAGGGAAGTCAGTGAAGAAATTCTAGAATTTGGTAAGAAGATGTTTGAGTGAAGACAGCAGAAAAAAATGTTCCAGTTGTGATAGTTTGCAGGGTGACACTGGAGAGATCCAGGTAGACTCAGTGTTTTTAGTGTCTCATACTACTCATGATAGTCTATTGGAATTGATGATCATTATTACATATTATATATTTACATATATAACATTATATATTGCATATAATTATTTAATATTACACTTATTATCATATATTACATTATATTTACATAGGCAGTATCTGTTCTTATTACATGTTTTCCTTCCCCTAGCTCCTTTTTAAATGCCTGCATACATTTTAATCATTTAGTGTATTAGGTCACTGCTAATACCATACTTCTGTTTCTGTCCATGAATTATTGATAAGAAAGACAGTTACTATAGTTTTACAAAGAACTCAATGGTAGCCTCAATATGAACATGAATTAAACACAAGCCTGCCTATAACTTCATTATTTGCGTTTTTTGTTGCTACATGTATACTGAAAAGATATATGTATTCCAGGTCTTCTGCATTTTGAGTTGTGTGACTTGGAGATGTTTCCATTTAACAGGGCCTTAGCATGTGCTCCTTCCCTCTAAGCTCACTATTCCACCTTAGCCCAGCTAGCCTTCAACACTATTTCAACTTCACCTATTTAACCTTCAAAGAGAAGACTTCTACAAGTCCAATCAGACCCGGAACATTGGCCCCCACCTGATGGTGGTAAGAGAAGGAAGTGAAGAGAGAAGCTTATGGTGAACATCACCTTTATGTTTTGTTCTAATCTAATTTTTTTCACCTTTCATTTTATAAAGGGATTTTCCTTAGGCCAGCCTTGATGACTTTTTTTAAAGTTTTTTCCCCAAGTTTTTCCTACCATATTGGTACTATAACACTTACTTAGGAAGAGAATTCTCTCAAACTCTTCTTGAACTTAGAAGTTTTTCTCCATATTACGGTACCTATTGTTTAGTCCTGAGTAATTTAAGGTCTCTAAAGAGATTATCAGTGTTAAGATTGCATGGCCAAAAGAGGCATGCCCTCAAGGGGTTATCCCTGAAGAGGAAAACAAAACAAAACAAGTGTGCTGTCTAGTTTAATGTCTACATAAACGAGAGGTATCTAAGAAGAGGGAACCACATTGAGAAAATGTATTAATAAAATTGAGCTGTAAACAGGATTATAAGCATTTCCTTAATTAGTGACTGAATGTGGGAGAGCCCTCCCCATCATGGTTTGCCACCCTTGAGAAGGCAGTACTGGAATGTATAATGAAACAGTGTGAGCAAACATGAGGAGCAAACCAGCAAGCAGCACTCCTTCATCTCTGCTTCAGTTTCTGCCACCAGGTTTCTTCCTTGAGTTTCTTTGATGATGGAACTGTGACTTGGAACTGTAAGCTGAAATAAATCCTTTCTCTCCCAAGGTCCTTTTGGTCATGAATTTAGCACAGCAAAAGAAACTTTAAACAAAAAGGAAAGCAGACTGTCATTGCTACAGGAAGTACGAATGAGATTTGTGAGAAGTCTTAGGCTTCCACAAAACTTATGCACTCAGCCCTGATTACACACATATAAGTTATATTACACAAACCAGCAGGTTATATTTAGGAAGACACTTTGTGTGTGTGCGTGTGTGTGTGTGTGTGTGTGTGTGTGTGTGTGCACGCGCGCGCGCACATGTGTGTGTAATAATAAATCATGAAAAAAGAGAATAAATTTGAAAAATAATGAGGGATATACAGGAGGGTTTGGAGAAGGAAAGGAAATTGTGTAATTATATTATAATCTCAAAGATAAAATAAAATAAAGAAGAAATACCTGATATGTCCATGACACTGGGCAGACAATGTGGAAATTCCAGCATTAGCAAGGCAGCAGTAGGAACTCATAAAGACCATTACTGATGAGGGTCTATCATCTAGACTTACATGAACATGTTTTGGTATGATGTCAGCTGCAAATGGGTAGCTCAGGATGCCCACATTTATGGTCCACTGGCTGCAAATTCTTCAGTCTTCAGCCTGACAGTTGACCTCTTCTCAGAAAAGAGCCCATAATCTGTACCCTGCTCCAGCATATGAAATAATGTACTCTCTCAGTGTATTTCAGCCACACTCTTGGGACAAAATAAAACAGACAGGGAACTATAGCTGTCTTTAGGAAGGAAGAAATCCATAATAAGAGCACCAAGACAAAAAAGTACACAACGAACATTATTCTGTAGTGTGCCTATAGTGTGAGTCTTAGAAGATGGAAGAAGAGGTTTCTACCACACTCACTTTGCTGGACCCTGTGCAGATATTTGGGAATCTGTCTGGTAAGATATTTATTTCTGTTGGCATAGTCAGAGATGTTGAGATCTCAGCTGTAGTTTCTGAAAGAATGAAGACTGCCAGACATCTCAGACTTGTCACCAAATCTGAGAGTAAAACATGTCATCTTTTTTTTTGGGTGGGGGTCCAGTGGTCAAGGGTCCTACAATTATCTTACAACTGACAGATAGCAAGGATAAGAGATGGGGTTACTTAGGAACACATGCAGAAGTACTCAGTGCTGTATACCTCCAGTCAGTATCTTAGGTCAGCTTTATGTCACAAGTACAGCAAAGGGACAGGAGAATATTACTCGTAGCAAGGTACTGAAAGTTCTCCTGGGTTTTCATGCAGTTTGCCTCCCTGGCCTCTAGATGAATTCCAAGGTACTCCTGGGAATGGAGTCCAATGGCAGCTGAAGTTTATGACATGCTTGTTAGATAAGTAAAGTCCAGCTACCAGATCAATAACAAAATTTTCCTTTCAAATAATCTTTATTCCTACTCAGAGTCTACACATATATCCCTATGAAGCCAGAGACATATGCCATCCCAGGAACTTTCATAAGGAAAACCCCACTAGAACCCTCCAGGCCTAAGTTCTGAGATAGTATTTTTAGAGACATGCCCTAGAGCTTCAGGAAGGGTAGGTGACAGTCCTGGTGATAGAGAAATTGCCAGATAATATACGGGCAGTTCAGGGGTTATGAATAAGGTCCCTGCACAGACTGACATCACCCTGGGCCTTGTGCCAACAGTATGAGCCATCATTTTGTGTCATGGTGTTTGAGTCATCTCTCTGTGCCACAGTTAGAGCAGGTGCCAGTTAAATCTCTCAGATCCAAAGCCTGTTGCTTGTCTTCTGAACATCGTTGTGTAATACTTCAAGTTAAGTAACACCAGGCTGCTTATTCTTTACCCAACTTTGTCCTTCACTTATTACAAACAAGAAGAAGTAGACTGTTTATACTTTAGGGTCACAATTTGATCCTGTAACTGCAGTGAACCTTTATTACAGTGGAAATATTTGGAGAAAAATGTGTGGTTCAAAGGGGAAATCTCAATTGACAATTTCTCACACTCTCCATTTCTTTACAGAGAAATTGTGCTATTTTTCTACAAAGAAAACCAAGTGCCTTCTTTCTACTCGAGTTATCTTTAGAACTCTGGGAAGTTTGGTATTATTAGCATGATCAAGAACACCTATAAAAACTCTGTATCCTAAGCCTGTCTTTTAAACAATCCATTAACCACGTACAGTACAGAATTATTTCTTCATAGATGATGGGTTGAGGAACATACAAAACTGGCAGAGTGAAATTTCATACAGAAGGCATTGTGAGACATGAATAATTGTGACCAATAGCAAGAAGAGATAACAAATTAACAAGAAGGGTCCAGATACTTTGAGAAGACTTTATCCCACTCACTCAGCCATTTTGTTTGTGGATCAAATGTGGGCTTTCATAATATTATCTACACTTATTGTTCCGGGTGGAAGAGGCTCTGCACACTGTAGATGATCAGTAGCTCCTGACTTCCACCCTGACCCAGCCATGACCATTGAAGATGTCTTCAGACATTGTCAAATGTCCCCCAGGAGACAGAACCTGCATCTTGCAGGAAATGAGGAACACTGCTTCAGCAATGTCTAAAAAGAGCCTCAGAAGGTTAAGGAGAAAGTAAGGGAATTTTTTTTTTTTTTTGCAGCTTAGGAGGTAGGTACTGCAATATGTACCCTTTATTGCAGGAGTGCAGGAGTGTGCTTGGGTTGGGGGTGGAGCAGAGAGTAATGCAGTTTGACAGGGTTGCTGGAGACAGCAAAGTAAAGATTTTTGAGACAAGAAAGCTATAAAATGCTTAAATTGATTGAAAAATTTTCCATGATGCCTTCAGTTGAAACATCAATGAATCTTTGTAGAGGTTTCTAGAATGAACACAAAACAACTATTACTTTACTAAGCAAGGGTTTTCTGGGCAAGACAGTTGTTCCCCCCCCTTTTTTGGATATTCTTTGTATTTACATTTCAGGTGTTATGCTTTTTCTGAAAATCTCCTCCCTCTCACCTCCCATTGCCTCCATGAAGGTGCTCCCTCTCTCAACCACCCTCTTCCACCTCAGCACCCCGGCATTCCCCTGCACTGGGAGAATGGGCCTTTCCTGGATAAAAGTCCTTTCCACTCATTTATGCTAGAAAATGCTATCCTCTGCTGCATATGCACCTGGAGCCATGAGTCCCTCTATAAGAACTTACTGAGTGGTGTTTAAGTCCCTGGGAGCTGTGATGGGTTTGGTTGGTTAATAATTTTGTTCTTCTCATGGAGTTGCAAGCCCTTTAAGCTCCTTCAATCCTTTCTCTAGCTCCTTCATTGGGGTGTCTGAATTAAGTCAAATGGTTAGTTGCAAGAATCCTTCTCTGTATGAGTATGGTTCTGGCAAAACCTCTGAGGAGGCATCCATATCAAATTCCTGCCAGTAAGCACTACTTGGCATCAGAAATAGTGCTTGGGTTTGGTGACTGCATATGGGATGGATTCTCAGGTGAGGCAGACTTTTGATGATCTTTTCTCCAATCCCGGCTCCTGTATTTGTCCCATTATTTCCTCCCATGAGTGTTTTGCTCTCTCTTCTAAAAAGGACTGAGGCATCCAACTTATGGCCTTCTTTATCCTTGAGCTTCATAACTTCTGTGAATTATTACTTGGGTATTCCGAGCTTTTTGGGATAGTATCCACTTAACAGTGAGTAGATACTACGAGTGTTCTTTTGTGACTGGGAAACTTCATTTAGGATGATAATTTCAAGTTCCATCCATTTGCCTGGAAATTTCATGAAGTCCTTGTTTTCGATAGCTCAATAGTACGCCATTGTGTAAGTGTACCACAATTTCTGTTACCATTCCTCTGTTGATGGACATCTGGGTTCTTTCCAACTTCTGGTTATTAAAAATAAAGCTGCAATGACCATGGTGGAACATGTGTCCTGTTCAGGAATCTTTTCCCTGTGCCTATGTGTTCTAAACTCTTCCTCACTTTCTCTTCTAATACTTTCAGTGTACCTGGTTTTCTGTGGAGATCTTTGATCCACTTGGACTTGAGCTTTGTACAAGGGGATAGGAAAGTATCAAATTGCATTCTTCTGCATGCTTACTGTCAGTTGAGCCAACACCATTTGTTGAAGAGGCTGTCCTTTTTCCATTGAATGTTTTTAGCGCCTTTGTCAAAGATCAAGTGACCATAGATGTGTGGGTTCATTTCTGGATCTTCAATTCTGTTCCATAGATCCACCTCTCTATCTCCGTACCAATACCATGCAGTTTTTATCACAATTGCTTTATATTATAGCTTGAGATCAGGGATAGAGATTCCCCCACAAGTGTTTTTATTATTGAGAATAGATTTTTCTATTCTAGATTTTTTTCTTTTTCCACATGAATTTGAAAATTGCTTTTTCCAACTCTATGAAGGATTGAGTTGAAATTTTTATGGAGATTGCATTGAATCTTTA